>NC_050520.1:33414030-33436895 GCF_002922805.2 Oryzias melastigma | reverse complement strand
ACAGAAGATTACTATTCTGAAAACATTCAGTTCCATTCATAGAATGACTTTGATCCAAACCCTAATTAAAAAAAACTATTCATGCCCACTAAATTCCTGTCTAGGAAACCAAAGCTGAAGCCGTCCTCCCAGGTGTGATCCTTGGTGATAAAAGGTCCACTGCCCCCAACAAGGTTGATGATGACACCAGCAAAGGTCCTAAACATGACAACACACAGTATTCACCCCCTCCTCCAAACACACACACTCGCACACCGCTGTGCAGGTGGCCTAGGCAGCAAGCACCTTATGCTTCCTGAGGGAAAGTATTCTCTGTTGAGCACCTGTTATGCACTGCTCCCCGTCTCAGAGGTGAACCCTCCTAACAGAAAAACAGCTGAACAAACCCACAGTGTCTGCCTGTTTCTGTCAGCTAAGGTCTTCAGTGACATAATGCCTTTTAAAGCAAAATCTGATCTTTTGGATTAAATCTCCGAAGATATATCATTCTACAGTAGATTTTGGACACTGTAGTAACACAAAATTGAAGGTTTTAATCAGTCCGCTAATACAAGTATTGTGATCTAACCATTAAAAAGAAAAGAGTCAAAAGAATACCATTTGACACTTTTTTAAATTCATTTTGTAAATTAATTTTACAGACTCTTAAAACTGTTGTTTCCGTCTGTTTAAGCCACCTGTTCCTTCATCAGGGTCACAGTGATCTACTGGAGCTCTGCTGCCTTCAGGCAAACGCAGGATAGGAATACTCTCGAATGAGAGCCATCTAGAATCTGCATTAACCTTTCAATCTAAACTTTTGGAATAGAAGCTTCTCCAGATGGAATTTAAAGTTCGACTTCCGTCTCATCAGCACAACTTTTTATCAGGTTGTGTTAAATCTTGTGCAAACATGCATAACAGTTATTTAAGATGCAAAATACACATAAAAATCCCAGAAGATAAATTTAAAAAATGAAAAAACTTTGACATCAGAACTGCATATGATGCATTTTTATGTGATGTGAGCTGACACAAGCAGGTGTCTCCAGTGATATCAAATGACAAAAGTGGCCGTTCGGGAATGACTTACTAATAAGGGACAAATCACATTGTGACGGCAGGACTGAGGATTACTGGAAGTGCAGACATACAGTGAGTAAATAAATCTCAAGCAGAATGATTGTAAATAGAGCTAGTTCTTATAAGAAAACAATTAAGACAAAAAAAACCCCAAAACTCTCTGTTGCCTTATACAGAACATTATTTTCAATAATTGAATTTCTGTTGTTCTCATCAAAATTACTAGTTGTAGACATACATTTTCATATGTGACAGTTGTCTGAGTATCCAACAACATGAAACAGGAAAGAGAAGCTTGTACTGACAGCAGAAATGTCTCAAAAACTACAAAATAACAACCATATTTTGCAGTTTGTTCCTAAAAATGTCCGTCTTGGTGTCATATTAATCCAGCCGAGCACAGAGTTGTGAAAACCAAAAGGCTGGAGTGGGATTTGCATCGCTGTGACCATTCGCTCCGAGCTTCTACCAATTGTAGATGGCGGTCGAGCGCTAGTAAACAGTAGAAGAAGAAGAAGCCCCTCCCTGGCCTACCTGCTTGTCTGGCACTGGTCTGCTGTGAACAATACCAAAACCAATACCGGATTTACATCTGAAAAACCATTTATAGTACATTTTTTAATGGTGTGAATGCAGCATCAGACTTTAACTACATTCACAGTAACAGTAGAACATTGTTGTAACACGCTACACGTTAAGCGTTAGCCACATGTTTATAATACCTGTAACTCCCAAACTGCAACACGTAAATAACAGACTATGTTACTGTGGCTATGCTAACTCTTAAACTTGTTAGTAATGTAAAAAGAAAAAAACACAGTCTGACACAGCTACACATTAGCATCCTCTCAATACCAGTGACTCCCAACCTCGTTAGTAACATGAAAAAAAACAAAACCGACTGACACCGCAGAAACAAACGTTACAGTGACCACACTAACTCCATTTCTTGTTTAATATCACACAAAAACACAGTTGGATACAGCTACATGCTAGCTACGTTAGCACTTTCACAATATCTGTAACTCCCAACCTCTTTAGTAACACGTAAAAAAAAGACTAATACTTTACTTTGACTATGCTAACCCCAATACTTGTTAGTAATGTAAAAAGAAAAGACAGTCTACTGCTACACGTTAGCCATATTAGCATCTTCACAATATTCGTATCTCTTAAGTAACATGTAAAAAAACAGACGAATTCATTAAAACAACTGTTGCTGTGACTACACAAACTTTCTTATTCAATATCATGTAAAAAACACAGTCGAACACAGCTACACGTTAGCTATGTTAGCGCTTTCACAATATCTGTAACTACCATCCTCTTTAGTATCATGAAAAAAAGACGACTGATACAGCTAAAACAAACGTTACAGTGACTATGCTTACTCAATTTCTTGTTTAATATCATGTAAAAAACACAGTCGAACACAGCTACACGTTAGCTACTTTAGCATAACTTGTATGTATCTATTAAAAGAAATAGATATAGCTCTCAAAATCCCTTAACCATCAATAAACACAACCTGAATTAATCCATATGAGGGGATTTTAAGGCACATTGTTGTATATTGTAAAAAGAAAAAAAAAAAAAAAAGTAAGTGTGCCCTCTAATGTGGAAAAACAATGTGGAAAATTAACAAAATACCAAACCAAAAAGCAGCAAATAAAAAAAAATGACAGAATTGAATTCAAACCCTATACAAGGTAGAAAGATCATCACCCCTATGGTGGTGTGACTTTCTCCATGAAGCATGTCTATATTTTCCTTCCATCACTGCATGCACAGCCACACTGGAGGTATCTGCTGCTCACACACATCCACACACGACTCCAATATCCTCCCTCCCTCAGCGGCGTGCTGTGGGAGCTGGTCAGCTGCGTCAGTCAATTGATTGCAGCGCGGAGGAGGGGGAGAAAAAGGAGCCGCAGGCCATGAGCAGCGGAAGAGGTGAAGACCTATCGAAAATCACTGCACCAGGAGCATTTTTGCCCCATACGGGCAAAGCACGCGCTCAGACAGCTGCCACATCCCTTCCACACCGGGCCCCATCGCCCACTGAGAGGAAGAATGTTAACCTTGTAAAGTCCATGCTGTCAGCGGGCCAACTCTATTCACGGCTCATCTTATCAATTAGGCTGCTGGAAATGCAAGTCTCTTCCTTGGGAAAACATTGATAAATCCGATTTGTGAAGACATAAAGATCCATAAACTAGACAGAGATTTCATACAATAAACATGTGAGACAAAATGCTCGGTAATTATTTCCATTTATCATTTATCCAGGTAAAAAATTAAAAAAATTGTGCAGTCACTTTAATTTTATATTTTTATGTAATGAAAATGGAGATTACAAAAAATAATAACATTCATAAACTGCAGCTGCCCTGTGCATATTCCTGCTTTATTCACATTTTTAATGCTTTTAATGACATTTACTCCAGATTTCTACCTTATTTTTGTTAATTATTTGAGAAAAAAATTACATAAAATGAAAAGTGTACTTTTAATTAATAAACAATAAAAGCACAAATATTTATAAAGAAAATTGGTGTGTCAATTTATTATTTACCTGCTTTGAAAGGGAAGAATATAATTTGGTAAAAATAATTATTTATTTTCTCTACTAATTTTAATATATTCTGTTTTATTTAGAAAATGAAAATATTAGCTTTTTTGTTGATATTTGTTGTTCATATGATATGAAATAAAATAAATTTAAAAAAGAAACAATATACAGCTGCAAGAAAAAAAATGTAAACCCTTTGGAATTACATGGTCTAGTGCATAAACTGGACTCATGGTTGTGTTCAATAAAGATTGAAATAAAAAAAAAAATAATGTGTCAATTTTTAACTGAAATTGAGGTACAGGGGTTCATGTACTTTCCGTTGCAACTGCATTTTTCAGTTGAACCAAGCACATGCAGTTTTATCTTTCTTAGCTTTTAAATGTTAAAACATTAGAACTTCCTGCCAATTTCCTGCAAGGTGAAGTTTAAAAACCCATCATGAGAATTTTTTGCATGAGGTAATTCTGCTCATGCATCAAAGTTATCATCACTTTTCTGTGCAGAAATTTTTTTAAAAAGCTAAAAACAGAGACTTTTATAAAAACAAAACACATTTCCCACCCAAACCTGCAGTCCTGGGTGGTTTGACACAGAGGGTGCAGTACCTGACAGCACCTCCAGATGCCAGTGTTGCATCAGTCACAGTGAGGCCGGTGAGGCTCAGGTGATGAAAGCGCTGCTGGACGAGATGGCTGCAAATGAAGAAGAGCTACTTTCAGAAGCGGAGAAGTGACGGGAATCTCTTCGTCTTGTCTCCGTTGTCGTCTTCAGTCGCACCTCCCCATTTGTAGTAATCCTGGACTTGAGCTGCTCCCCCTGCCTGCTTTCCAGCGTGGGATGGAGGTAGACCACGGCGTGGCAGACTTGTAGGCTGCCTAATTAATGCTCCAGAGCCTGAAAGGTGTGTGTGTGTGTTTGCACTTCAAGTTGCATACCCCCACCCCTCCCAGCATCCCACCACCACATACACACACACACACACACAGACACACAAAGCACCCCCACCCCCTGGGTGTGAAGCAGACTGCAGGGGCTGGTGCAGGAACAGAGCTGGGATCATGGAGGCAGCACTGCAGGCATCTGCCCCCAGGAAACAGCACCAGCCCCACGCAGCTGGCACCGAGGCCAGGAAATGGCACACCTCCTTGGCTGCACGCTCTCTTCCCCCATAAACACACACACATCACTCATGGAAACACTCCTGAAACTGTTCATCAAACAAGAAAACCTCCATCTTTTTGAAATATAAATATGAGTTTAAAGGGAAACCCGTCTGAAACAGGTCAGATTTTTAAAAATAATCTGAACAAAATGGGGACATTCTTAACTTTGTGTCAGATTGACCGTGGAACAAAAACCCTTCTGTTTCCACCTGCATTGTTGTGGTTCTCATGCGCTTTTGGTTTGCGTGTGTGGCGAGTGGGTGTTTGTGCAAGCGTGAGCACTTTTTCTGAGACATTATCTGTATTTTATGCAGAGTGTCCATCATGATATGCAGCCAGTAGATGACCAACTGACAGACCGTCAGGCCCTCACCTTGGATTATTCACACGCTGAGGAGGCTGCTGTGGGCCTGGCCGCCAGGGCGTGCAGGGCGCTAACAGGCCCAGGCCTCAGCCATCCTTTTTGCACCCACACACAGACAGGACTGCGGGGTACAATTAGGCGGATAGGGCGCCATACTGCTGCTCACCTGTCAGACACGCTGGCGATGTGCGTGGGGTGCAAATTGACACAAGTGCCACAACTGGGCCGACAGGAGCTCCACGGCAGGGACAAATCTCCCTAACAAACCTTGGTGTCCTGTCAGTCAGAGCGAGGGCCGCCTCGCGTTGACCCCTCAGACCGGGCATTGAGCTCCACCTCCTCCTGGCAAACGCCAGCCACAGCAGGCCCTGTCACTGAGCTGAGATGACACGGTCACATGCAGGCACTGCCAGCACCACCATCATCCTCTCAGTCATTACCTTCCATCAGGCAACCAGAAAATAGACTGGTAGAATCTGTAGGGGGAAAATGACCTAAAGGTCTGACCTGAAAATGGCACAAAAAGCTGAGAGATGGTGCTGCTCACCGCTAAAATAATAGTCTGCGTCAGCGCACCTGGTCACTAGCCGCTGGCCATGTCAGTGCTTCATAAACAAGACAGAGAAGGACAATCTAGACGGAGATTCAGCCCCAAATTGCCTTTTTGCTCAGTTCTGCAACTTGAAAGCACACATAGAAACCACAATCCAAAGTTAGCAAAGTTTTCTTTTATTAGAAATGCAAATGGAAACTTTCAGTGCACGACTTCCGACAAAAGAGCATGGCAAGCCCGGAGCTGCAGCTCCGCCAATCCTGTTGTCTAATGACAAACTGCCATTTGGAATTTGCGAGGGTAATGCACCGCCAAATTTACTGACGTCTGCGCTAATCTATTTAATTCTCCTTTAAAGGGGCGAGCGTCCACTCCAGTAAGTGCCGCGTTTTCACTCCAATATTGACGATTAAAAGATGGGCAGAATTATGGGGGCAGACAGGTTCGTGCACGCACGCAGCTGGCAAGACTGCGTCAAGCATCGCAGGGCCGAGTGTTGAGAGGGTGGAGCCCAGGGTGGATCCAAAGGAAAGACCCATTTTTGCCCCTTTTTTATGAATCCGTTCTGACCTCAAAATAGGAAGAAACCATAGAGGAAGATAGCACTCAATTAGGCTTTCCGACTCCTTTAACGTAATTAATGGCTCTCCATACCGTGGAGCATATGAGGGCCAAACGGTGGGGCTGTATGTAGGGCTGGTCCCTTTGGCAAGGCGGACTCATCCAAGCCCATTGTTCTCTATCAATGGACAAGGCTGATTCGTGTAATTAGCTGTCAGCGCAGAGCCCTCAGCAGCTTAGCGCTGTCCGCTCAAATCAAACTAATGAAATGCAATCCACTCAAATGTCCTGGATGCATATCAGTAACAGGCCTGCGCACACGAGAAAGGGATGCAGGGGGAGCCTGCACCGCCCCCCTCTCTCTCCCCACCACCCCCACCCACATAAAAAAATAAATATATAAAAAGTGTAGCGTTTACATCCACGCTCATTAATCTGTTAATTCAGCATATTTTTGACAGCCAATTATTGCAGATGAATTGGGCAGCACAGGAGGTGCCTGTGTACAGTACTGGACCACGCATGGAGGAGTGAAGAGCTCCTGGACCCTGCAGCGCTTAACAGTCTTATCCTCCAACGTCTAACAAGGAACCAATGAGATCTGTGCACCAAACCTCAGTCACACTAAGAAAATGAAACTTTTTTAAATTATGTTTTTAGTGTTTTTAATGTTCTTGTGGCAATTTTCCCATGTTGGAGGACATTTATGTAAAGAAAATTAATCCTAAATGAGCATTTCTCTATTGAAATTGTTGTGAATCAGGAGCAGACGATATAATATCGTTTGAAAAAGTTCATATTTGTGAAATAGAAATTACCAAGCTCCACTCAATTTGAATGCACCCACTTGTAGTCAAATAGTTTCATCTACGTCTTTGTTTTCCTTGTCTGAGCTGGTATTGTAAAACAGGGATGGAGTAGTTTGGGCAAGACATAAAACAGTTTAAATTCAGGCAGAGGTTAAAATCACAAGGACGAGTTGGATAAACAAGAAAACAGAGAAAGGTCAAGGCACAGAGGAGGTAACTAGGCATAATATTGCTCAGAATGTCTGCAAGGTAAAACAAGACTTTGCAAAATAGAAGTGGCTGGTGGTTGTTTAAATGCTGGATGGTACTGATAAGCTGATGGTGATCACATGTGCTGGAAGGAAGGGGCTATAAGCTACTGGGAGAGAGTGTCAGTTATGGTTGAAGGGAAGTGGGGGTGGGGTTGCTCTGCCCCAACAGTTCTATCCTCAGAGGTGAATTTCTGATCAACTATTGCTGCTCTGCAGAAACTAGCAACGTCTGAATTCCTTCAATACTGAAGTTGCATTCGCCATTTTGTAGAGCAGCCTAGAATTTCCCAGAATTCTCACCGAAAAACAAGTGTACATCGATGCTCACTAGATTTGGGAATATGGACCAGAATGCATTGCGTTTGAACAATTCTTGCGGGAAAAAAATAATTACAATGTATTTCTTAGATTAGAAATACTACTGTCACTATGAATTTGACTAAGGGTCTGCAACTTTTAACACTTAAAGAGCCATTTGGTCCAATTTCTTCTGGACCAAATCCCAGCAAGATCCACAAATTCGCACCTTAAAATTAATTTAAAAATCACATTTTATTGATGTATTGTGTCCATTAAGCCACTTAATTATAGAATGAAGCTTTTAAATATTTACATTAATTGAATTATAACAAAGTTATATTTTTCTTCAACCATTTTTTAATATTTTCCAGCAACAAATCCAAGTTCCTTACAAAATAAAATACACCCTGTGTCAAATAAATCCTACTGTTGCTGCAGATTTGCTTCAATTAAAAAAAAAGCAAAACAATTTACTCTCATTATGGGTGGATGGACAGCACATTTAACCTTTTAACTCCTTTTTGCTCATTTATCTGACATGTTAAAAATCTAAATAATAAAACTATAAAATAAAAAAACAACAAAACTGTAATTTTATTAAATTGTCAGCATTCCCAGTCCCAACTCCTCACATAGAGATGTGTGGTTCAGGTCCCCTTTGCATCCTTTTTTGACATTTTGGGTGTTCCTAACTCGTTGTTTTTTGACTTGCTGGCTGTTCTCAATAAATCACGGGTCCCGAAAGTCTTGCATCGTGGACCTGTACCCTAACCTTTTCCCGGTACCGGACGCAGAGCCGGGTTACGATTAGGGTAGCGGTACCTTGTCCAGTTCAGCGTCTGTTCCTGGCCAATGACTGAAGAGATCTTTAGTCATATGGTACTCTTTACAAGGTTTGGTTCGGAGCAGAAATGACTGACAGCAGTCTGAATACAGACCAAATGCAAGGTTCCGGACTCGATCCAGACCAAGTAATGCATTTGTAAACTCCAGCATTCTTCCCATCAGTCCAGACTTTGAGCTTTTGACCAGGTCAGCACTGGAACCTCTGCAGAAATAAATGTCATGTTAAACATAAGACCCTAAAAATGCGATCTTTACTGAGCGACTACAGTCATGGGAGAATCCTCACTGACTGGTGAATCTTCCTTTTGTTCCACAGCTTCTGCTAACTTGAGCAACATCCCATTTGGCGTGTTTCTGTTTACACGTCTCACTAACATTGTTTAAACACCATTTGTTGTGCGTATTAACGTGTTTGCAGTATCAAATTATGCTGTCAGTCACTTTACTCCTCCCTGCACCTCCCCTCTCCTCTCTCAAGCTGCTTTGTGAGGGTGTGTGTGTGTGTAGAGGATGATGCATAACAGACCTAGGGGGAATTAGGAGCAGTCTATTGCTGTGTTGTTGGTGGGCTCATGACTGCGCTGAGCCGTGATAGGACTGGTCTGGCCTCTCAGCCTCAGGCGCTCAGGCTGCATCGACTGCTCTGTAATGTGCGATCACTCTTTTTCTTCATTTTAAAAAGTATTTAAATCACTTTTCTCAATGGCAACTCTCCAGCACAGACGGGGGGCAAACATGCAGAGCTGTAATTAGCTGGACAGTTGACCTCTGATCAGAAGATTGCAGGTTCGGTTCCCACCTCGCATGCTCACGTGTTAAAGTGTCCTTGGGCAAGACACTGAACCCCATATTGCTCCTGAATGGGATTTTGACTGTAAAGCACCTTAGGTCTTTAAGGAAGGTAGTAAAGGGATTATATGACAATACAATCACATGACATTTACTGTAAACAGTTTTCACAGTTATCACTGTGAACTAAAACCAGGAAGTAGAGAGAGATTTGTATCTATTAAAAAAAAAAAAAGATTAAGATTCCAATTTCGTTCAATTGAAACCTCAGTAATTTAAACTTTACCTCCAAGACCCGAGATCCAGAAAAAAACTGTGAGCATCCATGAGTTGAAGACTAAATTCTTTCTGGGTTAAAAATGTGTCGAATTTAGTAAAAGTGCAGGACATAAATTCAAGTAACTGCATTTAATGTAGGTTTTGATTAACAAGAAGCAGCTGCAGTCATATTAATTTTGTAATCAGATTACATGAACAAAAACACAAAAACATGAACCAAAACACGTATTAAAATACCTCACATAATAAATAAATAAATACATATGAGTGCAATAATATGAAAACACATAAAAAAAACAACATACAATCTTTTTCTAAAAATATTTTAATTTACTGAAATATATATTTCTTTTAGCCCCAGAGAATACGGTAATCGTTGAGATGATTTTACAATTTGTGTCTTATTTGTGTCTTCTTAATCCGTTAAGTAAAAGGAAAAAAAAAAACATTAATAACTAGACGGCAGTTAAATAAATAAAAATGATAATGACACAACATTTGGGGATAAAAACATGGCAGCTCTGTGCAATCTGTGTTCTATAAATGAAGCAAAATATCTAAGTTAGGGGTTTTAGATGGTAACTAAAGCCTACAGATTAGACTTTAATGTTTTACTTATCCACTTAATCCAGCTGTTGATAATTGTAAACTTCATGTAGAAATATTGTAGTCTAATCTCAATATCATTTATAATCTGGGATGGAGACAAATACAGCACCTAATTTGGTTTCAGTTTTAAGTGATTGTACTCGGAGTGTAAAACTTCTTTTTGGTCCATATTTCCCAACATTCATGTTGCTGTTTCTTCTCTTATGCATCAAAAGGTTTTCCTCTCATGTTTTAATCCAGTAGTGCCATCAGATCTGAAACCATTCAAAAATTATCCACTGTTTTTCCATTGACTTATATCACTCTTTATTGTAATCTCTATAAAATGTCTGATAGTTGGGATAACATGAGTGTACGGCGTAGGTTATGTCAAAGGGAATCTTAGATCAAACCCATTCCTGTATGTTAGCTTTCACCTTTATTAACAAGTAACGGTTTATTCTAATACAATATATTTAAGATATTTATTTTTACTTGTAAACTGAAAGAGGATTGCGTTCTCTCCAGTAATGTTGGCCCCCAATATGCAGGGGCGCCGCCAGAAACCTTTCAAAGAGGAAGTCCAGATGGGACCAATAAAAGTCTGGAGAGGAAGACGAAAGGCTTCTTACTGTGGAAACGGATTCAATTAGGCTAAATGGTGACGATGCGACACATAAACGTTAGAAAAAAACAAAATTCTCTTCAAATCTGAAAAATACAAACATGTCATAATAACACAAATTAAAAATATTGTTGATCAAAACCTGATTTATTTGAGCAGAAAAAAACGTATAAATCATTTTTTTTTTAATTTAAATTTATACATAATCACAGATTAGAAACAAGAGCATAATTCTTCTGTCTGGGATTAAAGTCATGACTGATTTAGTCTAAAAACAGAAGACATGTACAAAATGAAATAAAAAAAATCCAAGGCAAATAATTAACAGTTATTACAGTTGAAAAAATAAATAAATCAGTGTTTATTGGATGTGTGGTAAATGATTGAACAATTAGCAGCACCACTTAAGTCTATCATTGTGTTCATTAAAGATCAGTTGTAAAATTGAATGTGATTAAGGGGGTAGACACTTCCTGGAGGGCTGGGGCAACTGCGAACTACCTTCATTTTTGAACCACAGTTTTGTTTCGGTTCAATATATAATTTGTGTATGACAAATAAACAACTTTTACAAATGTAAAACATTTTATAACTCTTACGAATTTAGATTTTTTTTTCACCCAAATTTGCTAACTGACAAGTAACAATGACAAAAAAACCTTTTAGTTGGTACATACTAAGCCTGGTGTAGTGTAATAAAACTATAAATCCTTCTTAAATTTAGACACTCTCAGTGTGAACATATGAGCATAGTAGGGATACAACAAGTCATTTTTCCGTGTATCAGTTCGATAGAGTAAGAGTGGTCTCCAACCTCCGATCACTTGGTACTCAGCCACAGAAAAATTAGATTTTTTCCGTTTTGTATATTTTCTGATCCTGAAAGAAGTTTTATTTTGGAAAATTGCAGGATTCTGTTAATAAAATCTGTCTTGGTAACATGACTTAAAATGGCTACCTGCCTGGCTACCTGGACTGCTAGCTAAAAAGCTAACAAAAAACAAACAATTAAACATATTTGGAAAGTTTCTTTGGGGAGATAAGAGCCAGTGAGGAAATCGAAGAAGAACCTTCAACGTCAACGAACAACAACAGTCAAAACCGGTAGTCTTCTCCTTCAATTTTATGTGGGAGAATGTGCTACATGCTAAAACGCAGTGACAGACTCTCCACTGTTTCACAAACACAGATATTAAAGTTGGAGACACGTTGGTTTCAGGTTTATATTCTATTTAGAAAATACCAGTTTTATAATGGCTGCGTCATTTTATTTTGCTTTATTTGTACATTAAAAGTTGGAAGTAGCTGAAGCTAGCGTTCTGTTGTTAGTCTCCATGTTAAAGGAAAAATCATCAAAATTCAAAGCAGCTGCAAGCATTTTAGAGAATGAAAATTCAGTCAGATAAAGTTGCTGGTTCGTGGAAACGTGTAATTTGAGAATTTTCCTACAGTGAGGCTAAATTAGGAGGACATATCTAGCACAGAAAATGTTCTTTTGTTTTGAAAAAGTACCCAATGAATGAGGATTTATGTAAATATAAAAATGATCAATCTTTTTGTCCTGTAAAGAATAACCAAGGCCTGGATTGAGTGCTAAAAAGGCATTCTAGCATTTTATTTTGAAAACAAATTTCAGAAACCATTAAAAATACAAACTTCAGCTCCGTTAGGACCGGTTTGTGAAATTATTGTCAAATTTAAATCAGACCGTGGCCTGAAAAAGGTTGAGGGCCGCTGGTGTAACACACTATATGCTTTAAAGCCAGGAATTGTGGCTTTTCTACTGGCTACCATGAGGCCTGCACCATGTTTACTCGTTAAATATTTAAAAATAGTTTTCGTTTTGCACTCATCAGATTCGCACTATGCTGAGTTTTTCTTTGTCTACTTTACAAAGAATATTAACTCTTTTAAAGCAGAGTTTAAAATCTAGTATTTATGTTCTTTTGACTATTGTAACTCCTTGATCATTTACACAATTAACATATTCAAGCAGATTTTGAAGCAGAGAAAAGCAGCTTTGCTCTGATATGCAACACTTTACATTAGTGAAGTCAATACAGAATCAAAGCCAATTAGCTAATTTAGACACAGAAAAAAACAGCTTTCAGTTATTATGCAATGCTTTACATTAGTAATTTGTAGCAAATCGGTGCCAAGCCAATACAAAAACACTGCTTTTCTTGTCGTCAGAATCATCTGATTCACGTCGACCACATAAACTGCTGAATAGTTAGGGTTGATTTATTTAAGTGTTGCAGGTGACATCTCCAGGCAAAAAATATGTTGTGTAAAATAGTACTTTACAAAGGAAACTGTCCCATTGTCTTAGAAAAGTGTACATACCTGGATGTGTTTATACATAATATATAGATATATATGTAGTTCTAGTGCTGTCCCTGTGCCATCAAGCCTGTAAGGACAGTTCTATGCAAGAATGTTCCCTGGCGTATTTTCTGTGTCTAGGTATTCAGGGAATTGAAAAAGCAGTCAGGTTGTTCATTTAAAGCTGGCCGCATTAAGGCCTGGCCGGTCAGGCTCAGGTATGGCAGTTTTTAAACACAGCTCATTATTCATTACTGTTGAGCCAGGCTCCTTTAATTTGTGGAGCGGGGCAGCTGGACCAGCTGGCCGCGCATTAAACACTTCAGGCTGCTCTCTCTAATGGCCACAAATTAGATCATTACCTTAACAAATCGGGGAAGAGGCTTCCTGAAACCAGGATGCAGCTTAACGGCGGAAGCATGACAGAAAATGTTTCACACATTTCTATATGGCAATTGCAATTTTGTTGTTTGTCACTTTATGGCACTGATTTTCCCCACATGACATGCTCACAAAGTGAAACAAAAAAGTTGATTTTAGTGCTTCACAAGGTTTCTGCTCAATTTTCTCAACAAAGATGTACATGGATGTGTTTGTCTGCAAGTGGATGTGGGAATAACGTGGAGCAGGGAGCTTGTGGTCCGCTGATTGGAGTCTGTGCAGAACAACAACAAGCTTTTTCCAAATGCAGTTTTTTTTTACTACTAATTCACAATTATTTGAAACAAGAAATAAATAGAAATACAATTTCAATACTACAATAAAATGTTAAAACACCCATAACCTCATTTTCATTGGGGTGGGTCTTTAAAAACAAAAGCAAACTACAAAAAAAATGTCTATCAGGGCAAGATTTAGGTAAACAGGGTTTTTTTTATTAAGTAAGACTAACTAAAATGTTAGGGGGAAAAAATGCTCACAAGTAAGAAAATCACAGCAAGAAAATAAAACAAAGGAAGCTGTGGTCATTTTTCCAGAAGTGGATGTATTAAAATGTAAAACTGTTCCTGCAATTTTGCACTATTTTTCTTCTGTTTTTCTTTTTTTTAAAAGTGATGTCATTGTCAATCAATCTTCTCCAGATACTTGAGTATATTTTTGCAAATATTTAATACAT
Source organism: Oryzias melastigma (assembly GCF_002922805.2). Taxonomy (NCBI): domain Eukaryota; kingdom Metazoa; phylum Chordata; class Actinopteri; order Beloniformes; family Adrianichthyidae; genus Oryzias; species Oryzias melastigma. The sequence goes on along the minus strand of NC_050520.1, from coordinate 33,422,688 downwards.
CCAAGTATTAGTATAGTCTCAAAGTATAGTTTTACAGCATCATACTTTTTACTTTTACTTAAGTAGATTACAAATAAAAAATGTGTACTCATACTCAGCTACAAGTGACAATATTCATTTAGTTAATTCTTCTTTTTTAGGTGGAATTAGTTTACTTTATTAAACGGATCATAATAGAGTAAAAGGGAAAGTGATTTCTAACACTTAATTCCACCATTGATTGCATCCGATTACGAAACCACAATGTGGCTCCAATCAAAGTGCTGTTTGCTCTGACAGAGAAAGTCAAAACATTTATTAAATATGTAAAATGATCATAAATGGTAGAAAAGGAAGGATTGAATGTAAAATCTTTTATAAAACAAAGAAAAAGTTTAAATGTAGGACGTGTATCATTGATCGTTGTTCAATCAACACAGTAAATTAAAATATAACTCTTCTCGACATCAGTAGTTTTTGTTTACTCAGTACTCGAGTACCTCTTTAACCATTTGCATTTTTAACTTTTAGTCAATTTGTTGTTTGAAGGAGTGCTTTTTACTTCTATTTGAGTAACATTATTTATAGCATAAATCCTGTGATAAACGAGGGAAAACTGTACTGTTGTTATGGATTCTGAGAGGCTGAACCCAAATCAATAATTTGAAGTCACCCCCGTGACACACTGGGGATCTACAATAGCTGGGATAGGCTCCAGCAACCTATGACCCCAAGAGGGATTTAATAAGTGGATGGAGGTCACATGGAATTTAGCACAAATTAGTTTTGGTAACTTTTTCTTTTCTACAGTAAGAAACATGTAGTGGGATGGAAACAAAGAGACTAAATGAGGGTTATAAAAGGTAGGGATCCTGTCATGTCAGTTACATGAAAGTGTGTGTAATGGTTCGCATGTGAAGATCTACGGCCATCTGAATGTGCAGCGCATGCGGAGAGGCCTGTCGCCTGTCCACAGACAGTTCCTTCTGGGTCAAAACTAACTGGAGCAGCAACGTTAGGGCTTTGGCTCTGATAATAACCACTAGCGTTCCAGTTGCTTTCGCTTGAACAACCCAGCGCTGCTGATACTGTCTATTATTCCCCGCCCACGGAGTCTCTCATCTCCACTGCTGAACACGCGTATTCAGGCCAGCGCTCAGCCAAGTGATGTTAAGGGGAGGGAGTGGTCAGTGACAGGACGAGAAACATAACAGCAGTTTTGCATGTTTGAAGTCGACAGCAGAGATTTTAAAGATTATTCCTGAACATAATATCTCATCTTTTCTGTTTTTAACAACTGAGGGATCATCGTTTTTCCTTTTGGCTTTTGAGACTCAAATTTTTGCCTCTTCTTGAGGCATGATAGTATCCCTGTCTCTTAAATGGCTTCCTCCCACATGAGGAACAATATGACAGTCTGTACCCATCACCCGTTTGTGTTTCTGTTTCCATGAATGAAAACTGACTTACACTGACTTCCTTCCTTGGCTTCTCAGTGGAGGTCCTCGCTGTATCATATAGTTATCTCAAACAATGATTTTTGTGAAATGGTTTTCAGTACCAAGTGGGTGAGAAGACTCCAGCTCCAAAAAGACGTCCATGATTATTACCCAGAGACAGTGCTTGAGAGAGGGACTCCGTTATGACTTCTTGTTCTTCATCTAGTTGTTGGATTGGGAGTGAGTGTAAACTCTGACAAAAACGTAATCACTATCAGCTGTTTCCTGACTTTACGCTCCTCTGTAGCAATCTCGGTTGGTACTTAAGTGTATTAAGCTGCCAGTATTGTGTTTTTTTGTCCATATCTGGATAAAATCCTCAGTCTAGACATTGAACATTGACCATTTTCTTTATGAATGATGGAAGTTTGATTTCTACAAAACTTTGAGCTGTGCTCATCGTGACTCATGTCTGACTGAAACTTAAGACGATTTTGGAAATAACATTTGTTTGTTGGAGAAATCCAGAAGATGTATGTGTTACAGAAGAAAATACCTTTTACCTATGGACCCACATGACGTACTTTCATGCTAAATGCACAAAAAAATGCTGTTGGAATAACATTGTATTTGCAGACGAAGAAAACATGCTGGGCGGACTGCAAGCTCTTTGCTCTGTTGCACTCTCTACTGCACTCACTTGTTTAGTTCTATATACATCTTTGTTTTACTCGTTTGAACTGAAATCTGGTTTAAAGTTGTATGACTGGTAAGCTCTAATAATTGTCGCTAATGTTAGGTTGGTGGTGTTAGGGTGGTGTAAGCCTATAGGACAGCACTTAAACAGAGAGTTCAGTTATTGGTGATGGGAAAGGGTGGTGGGGTTGCTCCACAGAAATGATTCTCTAGAAAACAACACAAGTTTTTTTGATTTTGTCTCAGAACACCATAATCATAATCAAAAGAACACTTGGAACGCTTTTACAATAGATAAAAAGATGAAGTGGAACTTTATTTTACTAATATAAACTCTTATTACAATGACATATAACCTACAAAGCAGGAAAAACTTTTGATTCTTGAATGAACTAAAAGTAAACACGAAAGCTGAATTTTGTACTAGACTTTTAATACCTTGCAGATATGAGGTATTTTTAAACTGTTTGATTGAACAAATGACAAAAAATATGACCAAAGTGATTTTACCCTTACAGTAATGCACAATATAACATATAGAAAATGTGATGCAGCTGTCTGGGTGAAAAAATAGATCTCACCTTGAAATGCAATTTCTCCCTCTGAGCTCCAGACTTTTTAATACTTTACTTCTGTAGCAATGATTTTACCTACATGACTTTGTTCAAAGTCCACAAGTTTGCAAGTTCAGGAGATGACCCTTGTAAATCACCTGAAAGGGAAGATAATCCATAGATATTGAACAGAGAGAGGAAGAAGGGCCTACAAAGAGATGGAAGTCGTCCATCCGGATCTGCTTGAAGGGATTAATGAACATGATGAAGCGCTACATGTCGACACTGTCTTTGTGGCTACGGTACAGCAGCAGATCTTAGGTGTAAGCCGCAAATCTGACGGCAAGAAAAGTTTTATCACTTCCATATGTTGTTAGTTCCTTTGCAGATCTCCATAGACTGCCATCTGTCACAGCAATCACATCTACTTACGTCCCGTTGACGTTCTCCGAGTGCGTTTCCTCAACGGACATCTTGCACTTCATAAGCTCAGGGCTGACTTATTGGCCTTGTCCTGTGGCACCTACAGGAGTGAAGGGAAGATGATACCTCGGCAACCACCTGAAAACACGACGGCAAATAAAAGCGGATTAATCAGAGTACGAGACAGCAAAGTTAGGGGGGAAACGGAAGTGCATAAAAGTGGAGGCAGCTTTGAAAGCTTTATGACATTCCATGTGTAGACAGAGAGGAGGGGTGGTTTGTGTGTGTATGTGCGTGTGTGTGCATGTATGTGTGTGGGGGGGGGGTGGCTCTGATTTTCCACAGTGGTTCCAGAACCCCACTTTCATTAGTGGACTGGCCCATAAAAGGGCATCCAGAGCCCATTCTGCGCCAGCTCCCTCTGCCTCCGCCATGCCGCCCGCCCTATAAAACATCTGGTGACACAAGACCACAACTGTTTCAGTTAAGTCTGTCCACTGCACTCATAAACAGTCTTCGGTTTAATGCAAAGCAGAGGTGGCATGGCAGTCCAGCACCAGACCGGACTAGATCTATGACTCCCATTCAGGAGTTGAGCCTCTTTAACTTCATTAGCCGGAAGTCTTGTGTTTACTCAAACATCAGATAAATCAGCACACAAATAATACATCAAACAAACCAGATGAAACACACACACACATAAACAGCCCTATTATTTGTGACACTTATATTTGACAGGTCAAGTGCGTGGAACACCTTTTCAGGTAAGTCCGAATCAGGCCCCAACCCTCCACTGTCCATCTCACCATAAATTTATCATTTCCAGGTGAAACAATCACACAGAACGTAGCGGATGAAAAGAAAAGCAACAGCTTATGAGGGGAAAAGGGGCTTTACTCCCAGAGAGATGTCTGTCCATATTTAATTTAAGGCAGGCTGCTGTCGAGAGGGCTGGGACCCGGACGATCAAAGGCCAGCAGCGGCTGCTGCAGCTCCTAACCACTTAGCACCTTTTCACTGCCTTTGATCTGATAATTAAGAGGCTACTCCAAGAGCAGGTGGCACTGATAAGTGTACTGGTAAACCCACAGCTGAGTGCATGTACTGCCAAGTTCCTGTTGTACAACCCAAGGTGCACTCAGACAACACAAAGGCTCCTCCACTGCCATTCAAAATAAAGCCAAAACACTAAATAGCAATGAGCAAAAAAGTTCAAACCACTACAAGGCGGAGATGAAAGTGGCAATATCCTCATGGAAATTGTGTACAACTGAGAATGCATACATAGAGAAAATCTGTAGTGTCGTGGTGTCAGCAGTTCTCATTCAACAGAAGATTCTTGACATTTAAAAACAGGAAATGCTACAAACGATCTTTAAACAAGGCCAGATGAGAGCAGGGGGCTAAAAGTCAGACTCGATAAACTCCTCTCATATATTTTCTCTTTGAATAATTTTGCCTTCTTTGCAAATAGTCCTTGATTTGGATTTTGAGATTAAGCCACAAGTCTTTGAAGGAAAGCAACAGCTCTGCTTGCAGTTGCTCAGAATAATACTTAGTAGATCTATTCTATACCTGTTATACATTCACGGCCACTTTACTAGGTATACCTTGCCAGTTCCGGGTTGTACCTCATTTTGCCTTATGAACTGCCTTAATTCTTGGTGGCATTGATTCAATAAGGTACTAAAAACGTTCCTCAGAGAGTTTGGTCCATATTGAAACTGTGTGATGCTGTCATGATCAAACAGTTGCTGCAGATTTGTCGGGTGTTCATCCATGATGCCAATCTCCCATTGCACCACATCCCCACGATGCTCTATCGGGTTGACTGTGGAGGCCAATAGAGTCCAGTGAACTCATTGTCACGTTCAAAAAACCATTCTGAGAGGATTCCAGCTTTATAACATGGAGCCTTATCCTGCTGGAAGTAGCATCAGAGGATTGTTCACTGTGGTCATAAAGCGATGGACATGGTCAGCAAGAATACTCAGGTAGGCTGTGGCATTGTAACCACGATCCATTGGTACTAAGAGGTCCAAAGTGTGCCAAGAAAATATCCCCACCACCACCAGCCTGAACCGTTGATACAAGGCAGGATGGATCCATGCTTTCATGTTGTTGATGCCAAACTCTGACCCTACCATCTGAATGTTGCAGCAGAAATGGAGACTCATCAGACCAGACAACATTTTTTTCCTAATCTTCTATTCTCCAGCTTTGGTGATCCTGTGTGAGTTGTAGCCTCTGTTTCCGGTTCGTAGCGGACAGGAATGATACCCGGTGTGTTCTTCTGCTACTGTAGTCCGTCTGCCTCAAGGTTGGATGTGTTGTCCGTCAAGAGATGCTCTTCTACAGACCTCGGTTGTAGCAGTGGTTATTTTAGTTTCAACCAGCTGTAACCAGTCTGGTCGTTCTCCTCTGAACTCTGCCATCCACAGAACTGCTGCTCGCTGGGTATTTTCTCTTTTTCTGACCATTCTTTATAAACCCTTTAGATGTTTGTGGGGGGAAATCCCATTAGATCAATGGACCAGTAGATCGTTAATGAGCGGATGGGTAGTTGTGCCCAATAAAGTGTCCCGTGAGTGTATATAAAATAACAGGTTCACATATCAGTCACTGCACAGATCTGTGTAACACCTCTAATGCTTTTGGATCAGGATATTCCATCTATATTGTATAGAATTTAACAACAGTTGTTGAACAATTACATAAATAAAATCACAACAAACCACAGAAGAATTTTTTTTAATTTGTGGGCTGATTCATAAATACTGAAAGAACAACAAAATATATTTTTATCTCTCTGTTTCTCTCTCTCTCGCTATCTAGCTGGCCAGATATATATTATGTTCTAGCTGTTCCAAATAAGCACATTTTGTTGAGAAAAAATAACAAACTATACTCATCACCAGTCATTCATTCATCCATCCCACCAACACCCCACACTGTCCCATTAAAATGGTAAATTATTTTCTTTAAAAGAAATCTAAGAAAATAGAATTTTTCCCCTGTTGCCTGATTGATATAAACCTACAAATGAACTCTCAACTAAGATATTCCTTGACGTTAGTTTTTCTTCTAAGCTTGCCATGTTTGGTGCATAGCGCCTTCTACTGGAATGAAAAGAAACATCATTAACCGGGGTTATTTCTGCATCAGGAAACAAGCTCATAAATGATCATTTAGCCTCTTACACCCCCCTAAACCCATACGCAAAGTGAGTATTGGTGCCGCCTCTTCTGTTCACAACAGCATTAGTATTATAAGCACAGAATGTGACAGGCTGGAAGCGTCTTCTGCTTTCACTAAGATTTCTGAAGAGCCAAAGCAAAGCTGCCAAACCACAAAGAGCTGAGAGGACAGAAGATATGAAGCTGTGAGTGAACAACCCAGAAAAGAAAGTACATCTATGAAATGCCATTAGAATGAAAACTAAAAGTCTTTTAAACTACATGATTTCCCCTCACAACATATTCTAGATAAAAAACAAGCAATGTTTTGACTGAGAGTTTAGAAAAGTATGTGCATAGTGAGCTCATATTTGAAGGTATCATTGATGCAGTGCCATACATTAGAATTTTTTATATGTTAGCATTTATGTGGTAGATTTTCATTGATTCCACACATTAGTCACAAATTGACGTCAATTTAAATGCATGTTAATATATTCATTTAATGCAATTAGATTTTTAGAAAATCGTTTAATGTCATTAACGCGCAAAAAAATGAAACCATGACAGACACATGCAAAGCCAAAAGTCAAGTCAAATGCAGGGATCTTCAGGAAAACAGTTAATCTATATATAGTGTGGAGGATTAAACAGACAAACAAATCAGCTGATTCCATCAAAGTAGTGGGAAGAAAAATAAGCGACTGGACTTAGTTTATATTGACAATTCACTTCTTCTCTAAGAGGCTACTTGAATTTTGGCATACGGTGGTTAAAAAAAAAAAAAGTGTTTAATAAAAAAAGAAAAAAGACTTTGGTATTTGATTCTAATTATTTATGTTCCAAATTGTCTGCATTAAAGGGTGCACCATATTAAAATCTGCACAAAGAATGATAGATGATTGGTAGAAGATGAAAGAACAACACGTTAGCTGCATTAGAAGCGTTAGCCAGGTTTGTGTATTTACAACATCTGTAACTCTGTAACTTGTTTGCAACACGCAACGAAACACACTGATACAGCTAAAACAAACACTACTAGTAGAAAAACCCTAGCATACTGCGACTACGCTAACTCCCAACCTTTCAAGCAACGCATTAAAAAAAATAGTCCGATACTGCTAAACATTAGCTGCATTAGCATACTTTCAACATCTGTAACTCTCAAATTCATTACTCCATAAAAAAAAAAAAAAAACAGACTGATATATCTGAAACAAACATCCCTGTGACTGCACCAACTCACAACCTTCTTCACAACACGTAAAAAAAAAAAAACACACACACACAGTTTGACATGCTACACATTAGCTGCGTCAGCCAGGTTAGCCTATATTCACAACATCTGTAACTCCAAAAACACGTAAGAGAACAGTCTGAAACAACTAAAAGAAATGTTGCTGTGACTACACAAACTCCCAACCTTGTTAGTAACATGTAAAAAAAACCAAAAAAACAGAGTTCCGACACCGCTACCCTTTAACCGTGTTAGTGTATTCTCAATAGACTCTTGTGTCTGATCCCTACAGGATAATAGAGGTAAACAAACATGAATATAATTTGAAACCATCAAAAATATATATTAGGAAATTATTTATTTGCATGTAATTTTCTTTCTTTTATTTTTTACTTGTCCTGTCCAACAACTGAGCCAACAGATGTGGGCTGAGAGCTTCTTGTGTTGGGCAGATTTCACTGTCACACCAGGGATTTATTGAGTATAAACCCCTGTTGTATTTAATGCTAAACTTTATTTATATTGATTATGTTTTATTTTATTTATTTATTTATTTATTTTTCTTTGTTGTTGGACCAGACGGAAAAAGGAAGAGGGTGGGAGAAGAAGATGGCAACAGAGGGAAGCAACATCATAAAACAACCAGGACTAAGTGATAAACTAGAATGGGCGGGGCCTGTCTACACACACACTCTATAGTTACACACACACTTGTTGGCCAAGATAGTCTCCGCATTTAAACTGAACATACTCACATATACTATACATGTACTACACATGTACTCAATTCAACTATAACAGCAGCTCACACACTCCATCATACAAACCCATTCAGATAAAGACTTTCATTCTGTCACACAAACGGTTAGTGCTAAGGTGAGCTGACACCTGTGCTCAGGTGAGTGATTATGTTTCACTGAGGTGGATGGTGATGGAATGTACTCAGGGGGGAGCGCCCGGCCATCCCCACGCCAAGACCCCCCGCCGGGGTAGCAGCTGCAGCCAAGACCCCCCAACACCCGCCATGGAGCCGCGGAGAGAAACCGCCCGCCGGGCAATCCCGCCCAGCACCCAGACCGGGGCACGCGGGACCTCCGCAGAGGCCCCCCACACCCAAGAGCAGGAAGGCACAGGAACACGGAGAGTGCAGGCCC
>NC_050520.1:33381061-33413368 GCF_002922805.2 Oryzias melastigma | reverse complement strand
GACCCCCGCTCTCACAGACGCCCCTTCACCAGACGGGGCCATACCAACCAACCCCCCCCCATGTAATTTTCTAAATGCATACAGCCAGATTGGAACTTTGTCTTATTTTGAAAGTTGAAAATACGTAAATTCATAGTAGCACTTAAGATATTCGCTGTGCCACTTGGTAAACATTCCTATTTTTACAATTACACCTTAAAATACCCCCCAAAAATAACAAATACCTCTTAAAACAACAAATAAATGTAGCCTTGGACGCAGTTAAAACATGGGCGGCCAACATGCAGCAATATGCATCTTGCACATTACTGCATGAACCTCCATCGTGAAACTCCATCCGTTTATGTGATCAATCGCACTTAAAACATGTGGCAAATAACATCAAGTAAAATAGAATCCGTTAGAATAATATCTGCTCAGACTGATATTTTCAATAGAACCTCCAAAGTTGAAGGATTAGATTTTAGATTTTAGATTTAGATTTGTGAACGATCTACAAGAGTAAATGAAAGTACAGTTCGGCAGGTCATTCATAAAATACATATTGTACACTTTCCTGTTGAAATTGGTAAGATTACCTTAAACCGGAGTGACTTCACATTTTCATCCATGTCGCCACTTTGTCTGACGTCACCGTGGAAATGGTCCACAACACCCAAGCTTGTTTGCAATTTGTTAAAAAACAGACAGAGCACCACGTCTTAAAATTGCTTCAACGTCAGCACAACCAGAATTAATTAATAGTGTCCTTTTATTTTTTTAAATTAAGACTTTTAAGTGTGGCTTATAGTCTAGTGCAGAAAGCTTGATAGTCAAAAGCCACCAACCCCCCAAATAACAATTAACACAAAAATAAAATAAATACAGGCTATTAAAGGTAAATATGATAACCCCTTTTTCTCAAATCATTTGCAAACTTCCTAAAATTATTTTCAATTTTCCTGAAATTGTTTAAGCCTAAAATTTTCCTTTATGATTGCAAGCACACAAAACTGCTTGGAATTATTTCTTTCATCCGTCAGTAACGATATTCCGACATGAATAATAAAATGTGAAATAAAATTAGCATGCACAAGTCAAACTTCAGAGAATGTTTATTAGTGGAATTCATTGCGATCTTTTATCAGAAATAGGTCAGCTTTTTGTTCACGATATGCCAGATGATGAATTTCTTCCTCCTTTTCTCGAGTCCACCTCTGTCGCCTGACGGGTGAAAAAAGGTTTGGGGCGAAAATGAGAAGAAACAAGGAAAAAAATAATTGGACTTCCCTCCCCCAGTCCTTCAGTCTTCTCGTCTGCTCTCCCCCATTCCCATCCACCGGCATAATTAACATAGTTCAAGTCAGGAGGCCTGGAGGAAAATCTGCTGTTTGGACAAAAATATGACCCGTAACATATTGTCTCCCTTATATACAAGCATGCAAATGGTGCTGGTAGCTCTGTCCAGTGTAATGAAGCCCTTTAAAAAAACTGGCAAAGTCATTCATTCATAAAATCCCAATGTGTGACTATTATTCTAATTACGGAGCATGTCGTATCCAATTAGCCCACTGCTTTTCCTCTGTTTCATTCTTGATTAACAGAGCCCTGGTAATTACAGGTTTCATGAGAGGGGGTTTTTAAGGCATTAACTGGCCCTCACAGCAAGCTGTTAACTCCATCCGCGTCCCTTCCGTGCGGCGAAATCCAGCAATCCGTCCCTGCGCTACCAACCGGTCGGCTTTCTTTTCTGTTGTCTTTGTCTCACACACCTACTTTCACCACAGCACGAGTTAGCCTTTATGTTTAATAATGAGGAGGAAAAGCTAGAAAAAATAACATAAATTGGGAAAATGCGAAGGAAAGTAATAGCGACAGGAACGGAGGCGAGGCCAGCGCGGACAGCAGTGCCATGTGTTAATTACACATGTAAAGCCTATTAGATCCAGAGAGGACACCTGCTGGTGGAGGAAATAAGGCCTTCACCGGCGTCTGCCACATAGAGTAAAACCAAGCCCTCTGTCTGCTGTGGAGACGCTGGAGCTCTGATTATATTTTCATACGGTGCCTGGACTGGAGGGCGCACTTAACATTCAAATCATTCTCACGGGAGCCATCACAGGTTGAAATTGAAATGTTCCAGGTTGAAGGGTCATCACTTAGAGTGCTCAGCGGCTGCTGTCATGTCAGGTCAACATCATGGTTAGGGTGTTGCAGATGAACAGAGGGTGAGATCAGACACTCCACCATGGCGTGGCCTCTCTCTCACCAACACAAATCACTGTTTTGTAATTTTTTTTCAGGGGGTTCGGCCACTGACAAGACCAGAGGGATGCCTCCTTACCCCCAAACTGACCACATATCTGACAGTAAATAAACACTGCCATTCCAGGTCAAACCAACTTTGTTTATGTGATTAATGGAATGGTGGGAATTACTGGAAAAGAAATTATGACTATTTAAAGTCAATCATCTTTAGATCTGTTGTAAAATCATTTCCAGTGGTCTTTTAATTATGATGATGACATTTTTATCCGGCTTTGGTGTGTGGACACAATGCAGGACAGCTGGAAGTTAAAAAAAAAACGAGTCTAGGAGGAGTTATATGCTAAAAAGGGTATCAGTCACTAAGGCAAAGATAAAAAAAACAGTACACACAGGTTCAAAGCCTGGTAAGGGAGACGAGAAGCTGGTGAGTAGCAAAACAAAACAAACCGGAAGGGAAGTGGGGGAGGAAACCATTTAATATAGAAAAGGGAGGGAAAAACAATGAGACACTGGTGAACCCCATTAAGAAGGAAAGGTGAACAAAGTTTACCTAATAAACCCCTGTTGTGACAGTAAAGGTGATCATGACAGATTTTTCGCCAAAATCCTGTGTTATTTTTCTATGACATAGTTTCTGCAGAGCGGCAGGCGTTCATTAGAACTTTACCTCTGAGTTGTGGGGGGAGCTGTTGGCGCTACACAGTCTCAACTCATCATATATACTGTAGATGTATGGTTTGTGTCCCCTCTGCGTAACTTTTTGATGTTTTGGGTTACCCAACCCTCAGGTCCACGTCCCGAGGGTTGGGTACCCCTGATCAGCATATGCATTTTTTCCGTCTGTGGCCCGGTACCAAGCAGCCCTTGGACCGTTCGCAGCCCAGAGGTTGAGGACCCCTGATTTAGTGGAAAGAGCTAGCACAACAGGAAAAGTTGGGGACACCCAAAACATCAAAAAGTGATTTGGAGGAGACCCGAACCATACATCCATATATGATATTGACATATTGTAGCTTGTAGTTGTTACAAACACTTTTATTTATCTACTACTGATTTGCTACAATTTGAATAAAGAAACACACAGATGCAATTTCAATTGCAATTTTCTTTATGTCTTCCATGGTCAGACATATTAAGAAGACCAAAAACTCAATTTTCCTGAAGTGGGACTTTAATCAATTTCAGCTGTAAAATGTGTCCATAATTGGAACCACAAAGGACAGGTTTGTTTTGTGCTTGGCGTCCTTTTTATTGTTAGTGTAGAGTGCAGATGTCTGCCAGAGTGTCTGAGGATGAGGAGGGCTTTGAGACCTTCAACACGTTCCGTCACCTCTGGCACCGACCAGAATCTTTTAATAAATTGGCAACTTGGAGTAAAACCTGTTCATGCAATGTGATAATTGGATGTTGTGTTTATGGGGAAAAAGACACACAAAGAAATCCAAATGCATTTTTAAAAGCTGACCTAAGGTGCTGAAAAGTATGGCTAAAATATGGTTCTATAAATGTATGTGTGTTTAACACTGCCTCAGTTGTTCTTGTGTTTGTTGGTTCTGCACCTGAGACTGAGCTGCTCATGGCAGATGAACTGGAAGTGGAGGAAGATGCACAGGTGTATGAGAAGCAGGTAACCTCTTCAGACATAGGAACCACTGAAGAGGCGACATGGGTTATAGTTTGTGAACAGCTGTTCTAAAATTTATTTTTTTGTGTGTGGTTGAAATTCTGGATTTACTGCCAGTAGCATCATGGTGCTGAAGAATCAGCCAGCAAGTTTAGCAACCAGATCCAATCTGTAGCACCCTTATCATCATCATACCAGAACTGATCACATCAGATCAGATCAGAGGGACCAAAGCAGACAGAATTTAAGTAGTTTGTAGCACAGAACCAGTTCCTGACGTTTCCACCTGAAGAAAATTTAGAATTACCTTCTAATGTGTATTTTTATGTAAAGATAATTATTAAAAATATATTCGAATTTAATCGTAAGCATACATTGTTATTAACACATAGTTAATTTGTTTTTAGAGTATTTTTTATTTAATTAAGTAAAATATGCTTATTTAGTAAAATATTTGTGATTTAGTAAAATATTTTGAAATGTACTTAACCACCATCCTGATTTTTCCATACAGATTCAAGGGGAAACAAGCAAGCTTTTAACCTATTTACAGAAGAATATTGCTAAAATTAAAGTCCCACTATTTGTCACACACCTCGATGTGTGAAATTTGTTCTCTGCATTTGACCCATCCGCTGGGGAAGCAGTGAGCTGCAGACACAGCTGCGCTCAGGAACCATTTGGTGGTTTAACCCCCCAGTCCATCTCCTTAGTGCTGAGTGTCAAGCAGGGAGGCACTGGGTCCCATTTTTAGAGTCTTTGGTATGACTCGGCCAGGATTTGAACCCACAACCTTCCAATCTCAGGGCAGACACTCTACCACAAGGCCACTTAGCTGGTTACATGTATAAATAGCCTAAATATTTCACATTATTTACTTTCTGAGCTAATTTTGTTTTTATGTACACCTTATTTAAAAAAAACAACTACTTTTGTTAATGTAATCCTTGGAGCAGCAAAATGGCTAAGGAGCTGTTTGGTACGGTGGCCCTGAAGTGCAAATCACACCAACAAATCAGTCAACGCAAAAATAAAATCAAGATCACAATTATAATACAAAAAGCAAAGAAAATAATAATAAAAAAATAACATGACATTTATTTCACTCAAAGCACAAGTCCAGAAATCACAAAACCCATTTACAAAGTATAAAAAAAATAGAAATGAAATATTTTTAAAAATTAAAATAATTTTTCAGAAATCAGAATGAAACAATAAAAAAATAAAACACAAGAATAAACCGTTTGAAAAGGGAGGTTGATATTTGATTGGATGATGATGTTTGATTTGTGATGTTTGAGATTTTTCAAATGTCCACACCCTAATATAGTGTGTGACTAATACAGAGCAGATCCGGCACCGGCATGCGGAGGGCACCTGTATCCTAACCCAGTACCTGTACCTTAACCCAGTTTGTGTCTGGTATTGCGTCCCGAGGACCAGTCCGCATCTGGTACAGCATCCGGTACCGCATACCGAGGGTTATGGACCCTTGATTTCACAGAGTCAGCACATTGACAAACTTGTTGGGGACACCCAAAATGTCAAAAAGTTATGCGGGTCCTTAATCAAATGTCAATATGCGACGACTTGGGAGTAAGACTATGTTGCCCATTTTTCCCCTGCAGACAGTCCGTATCCACCTTTAAGGGCAGTTGTGACTATAGGCTCAATCGGTACTATAAGGTCAATCTACTACATTCCAACAAACCAGTAAGGAACATTTCTAGGTTCTTTTTCAAATCTAGGTTTGTAACTAGTGTTAGATTTAATGATAAAAAGAAGTTTATTTTAACTCATAATTATAACTTCGTTACAAGTGAGTCTGTGGTAATGTGGGAAAAATAGGTCTTGAAATGTCTTCCTTACAGAAAAAAATGTCTAAAAAATATTGTCAAAAAAATATAGTCAATACAGTAGTTGCTCTTAAAGAAATAATAATAAATATAAAAACCTAAAAAGGGGAAAACTCATGTTTGTTGGCTAGATTTAGGTTTAAAAAAGCTGTTACTATAAAATACATCATGAAAACCATTACTAGTCTCTACTGAGAAGTCAGGTAACCTACACATTTTTAACATGAATATATCTATGATAAATGTTTCAATTCAACTCCAATTTTTACATCACCCCAAAACTGTGTTTTACTAAGGTATAGCATGTGACAGTAAATGAAGCTGGATTTAGCTCTGTACCCAGTAAAGCAGGATTTTTGGGAGGAAATAATATGATCCTTTTCACACCCATCAGGGGAGCTTGTGTACATCTTGCCTTGGGTCTCACATCCTCATACATATTCAAAAGCTTTCACAGTTCATTATAAACTCACAAAATCTGTACTTCTTCTTGTCTTAGATGGCTGTGTTACATTCATTAAAAGGAGAAAATACAAAGCCTCCCCAAATTATAATGATACAAATTCCTAACGCAATTAGAATTTAACTATTCACCGTCTTACATTAAGGTCTCGCATCAGAAAACATCAAACACAAGCCTGCTTAATGGACGTCTCTCCAGCACAATTAACACTCAAGGACAAACAGTAAAGGAAAAGGAATCAAAGATGTCTGATGTTTCCTATTTTTAAGGGTTTTTTTATCCTTCAAGGCCATTTGATACGCAGGTCTAAAAAGTAAACACCTTTTGTTTTTCTCTGTCAAGAGTCGTTCCTGGGAGAAAATGAGAGAACATGTCTGCTGTAGCGCTGGCTGATGACACAATGTGATGAAAATACAGTGCAGAACACAATCAGGACGAATGAAAACCTTATCCAGCGTCTGTAAAAGCATTTAATAACAGATCAACTAGAATTACTTTTTTGTAAATTGCTTAATTTTTAGCAATCGGCAACATCAGTCGTTGTAATATGTATTTAAGAAGTACACTGGACTTTAGAAAACGTGGAATAAATGCACATATTTATGTGTGAATTTGGCTGACCTGGCTCAGGGTGTGCAGATCAGTGTATGTGCGAATGTTACATCAAGCCGGATGATGATCTGGTTGACTGGTGTTAGCAGAGCTGATCTCACAGTTCCTGAGTTGGGAATGCCAATCGTCTCTCTTGCTGCTTTCCCCGAGTAAGCTAGCTGTGTCTAATGAGACAGGCAGACAAGGAACTGTCACACTGATGGGGGCGGCTGACACAGGAAAATGAAACCCCCAACATGTATGCCGGGGATGGAGAAGAAAGACTAGCAGAGACCAGGAGGCTGAAAGACTGCGGGAGGAAGGGGAGGAGGGCGCGCCTAACAGCTGTCAGAGGACTGAATGACAGGTCAAGGAAGGTAGCTGAGCAGCAAAACTCATCCAAGTGACAAGAGACGAAAGGGACATCTCTGCATACACAGCCCTGGCTGCTAACTCCCCTGCCTTACTTGTCTTTGTCATCTGACAGGCCTATAGGGCCAGTCCTGTTCCTCTCAGGGACCGCTCACCAAAGAACATTCTGTGCAGAACAAATGCCATTGATCTGCTCTTAGAATTTATAAATCTTTAGCCAAATTTAACTGACTTCTTTTTATTTAAGTTTGTAATAAAGACGATGACTTCAGTGATTTTTCCATCAGGGTATTGCAAAGGATATGGGGTTATGGCTCCGAGATGCCCTGCAGACATGCCTTTCCAAGTGGTGACTGTGGGATTATGTCTCTATTACAGTGATTTTATTTGACAAGCCGTTCTGTCACATCTGAAACGGCTGCTTCCCTTGAAGAGCCAGGTGCTCTGTGCGCGTCGCTCACATCCCAAGATTGCCAGAGATTTGAGACAGCGACACTTGCGTTTCATCTGCAGAGGAAGCGGAGCTGGGTCTCGGTGACACTCCCATCCTTCAAGGTGTTCTCGTTCCATCTGCCAGAGGGTCCGGCGGGAATACCTCTCTCTGAGCTCCCTCCTCAGCCCCAGCAGCAGCCTTTCATGTCAGACAGGATACCAGACAGGGATCCCAGCTAGCATTCGGCTTTGCTTAACACTCACGTGTTGACAGAGTAACGTTCTCTAATCTCTCAATAGTTTTTGATTTTTTTTTTTTTCCTGATAGTTAAGATTTGGATTCAAAACTAAGACGGTTAGAAATTGATGTAGCACATTTTCAGTCAATATAGAAACTCATTGGTCTGTGCAATGCATTATTAGACTTTGAATCCTATTTACTTAAATAGTCACAAAAAGATATTAGAAAAAGCCATTTTTGAGATTTATTATCACCAATTTACCAAATCAACTTCAGAGGTGCCACAGCAAAAGTTATGCTTAAAAACTAGGAATGAGTGACTTTTAATTGCTTCATTGTTCTGCAGTCAGTTTTTTTCTATAAATCCCAAATACATTTTTCAACTTCATCTAACGATAAAAAAACAAACTTTTAACTACCAAAAAAAACAAAACAAACAAAAAAATTAACCAAAAAAGGGTATTTTTTCTGTTGCTCAGTGCCTTGGTATGGAGCCCGTAAAGAAACATTGAATTAAAAAAAAGTATTCTAAAAGTACTTAAGGTCTATGTAAAAAAAAATTGTAGTAAATTTACTAGTAACTGGTGCACATCAGTTACTATCTGGTGTGCACACCCTTTACTATACAGATTGTTTTTTTTTTTTAATTCTGTTAATGAAGGGTGCACACTGTGCACCAGATATTAACTGAAAACAAGTTTTTTCTAAAAATTGAAGTTAAGAAAAATTCTAAAAAATATTAACTGGTGTGCACCAGTTACTAAGAAAACAAACAAACATTTTTTTCTTTGTTTTTTTTTCTGTAATGTCCCCTTAGAGGCTCCATACCTTGGGGAGTAATACACACAGTCAATATTTTTAAAAACATATTTTCTAAATATTCCCAGCGATTTGGCTGAGTAGGCAGTTAAAGGGTTAAAAAAAAGAGCCGTGTAATTCTATGGCTGATGTGTTTGCTTCTGTGTGTGCATGTGCTCTGTCACCTATTCATTTCCCAACGGATTTTGTGCACAAAAAAATAAAAAATCCTAAAAAAATGCATCTAAAGGAGAAACATGCAACACCGACAAAAACTGCTTCACTCTATGTATCGGCTGCATACTAAAGGAAGTCCTTTGTATAAATGATCAGAAGAATTATAAATGTGGGGGTTAAACTACAAGTTCAAAAAATCATCAACTAAAAGGTATGGAGGGAAAACTAATCAAAAACTGATTCTTTTGGCTCACAACTGGCTCCTCTAATGTTTTGTAGCTATTATCTTCTAATAATGTGCATAAATGTAGGTAATGTTACACACTAAATTATATATGAAACATTACATACAGTATCAATATAATCAGGTGGATTGGAATTATTCCTTATAGTAGAACAAGAGACTCAGCTTTAAGGGTCTGATCCATTTTCTTCTCACTTTAAATATTTGTTTTTTATTTTTAATTTTTTCCTTCAATGAATACTAAAAAATAATTAAACAATGACAGTCATCAAAAACATAAATGTGATAAATTTGTTCAACAGCAGGAAGGTAACGTTAACAAATTTAGAAACATGTGAAACTGAAGCTCAAGTTCAATGTTTTAAACAGAACAGAATAAAGTATCTTTTATAGTCATTGCAACAAATACAAATACTAGAACTTTCCTTAGAATTTAATCTTTTAATCTTCTCGTTTGACAGCTAACGGAGTTATTTTATTTGCATCCACATTTGATTCTAAATACTGTATTATAATTCCTCTCTATCTCCTCATTGTTCTTGTATCAAAAGGTGAATTGTCTTTGGCATTTTTCATTCCCATGTTTTTTGATTCATCTATTTTCTTCAGGGGTGTATCTAAAATTCAGAGCGATCTGACATTCTATCTCTGTCTCTTGCATTCGAGTCCTCCAGAACAATAAATGTATGAGAGTTAGTGATGTTTTTCAATAGAAGGATTCATCTTATCTTTGTATATGCTGCATACAAAGATTATTCTGCAGCTAAAGTACCGTCTATTGAAGTGAACAAAAGCCGATTCTTGAGTCTGGATCTTTACTTCAGAAGTCAAACCCAAGCGATGGCTCAATCCCTTTGAGTGCACTCATAAAAGAATGTGACTCCATTTATAATGTAACTGTACCTTGAACTGAGAACAGGCAGGTTTTCCTGTATATATATAATTAAAGATTACAAAGTTAGTGAAAACAATAAATGAGAATATGCTTATCATATTTACCTGTCTAAAGACATTTTAATTAGGGCTGTCAAATGATTGCATAAGTTACGATTAATTAATTACAGACATTTTAGCGTGATACAAATTTTTAATCACATTAATCTCCTGCTGCCCTGAAGTCCGTTCATGTCTGATAATGAACACCTGGAATTCACCAAACAAGTTAAAGGAAGCTATGAAATCATTTATGCTTTTACTATTGTCTTGTAGCTGGATTAATATTTCAATAAATGTATTTTAATTTTAATAAAAAGTTTGTGGTTAATATTTTTGCATTGCTCAGAAAAGTCTTCTTACTGTTTTTTTCATGTTTTTAATGAAAGCACTCTGGACCTGATGTATTTTTTATTTGTTTGAGAATTAAAACAAAATCACTATTGTTAGTGTGAAAGTGAAGACGGAAATCTGTTATAATAAAATGTTGTTATTTTGATATTTTACTGTGCCACAATGTCACAAATTTAAATGAAAATACATCAAAATGAGGCTTGTCACAGCAATTTCTAGGTTAAAAATATTTGGAAATAGAAATGATTAATTTGATTAATTAACAACAGGTAATGATTATTTAATCACACAAAATATTTAATCACATCGCAGCACTAATTTGAATCATTCCCCAAGAAGTTAGTTTTAATCTTTAAAGGATGGCTGTTGTTTATGCTTCTGAAGGATGTTTTTACCAGACCAATGCATCATTCTTTTATCGTCCCAAACTCCACCGTGGAGATTTAACTCTCTCTATGTCTCTTCATGGTGGATAATTTAAAGAACGAGGCTAACTATAGCGCTTAATAGTATGGGTGTTGCAGGTTTTTGGGTCGTCTGGCCTGCAGAGGGTGGTAGAGAGGAGCGGCTACATTTGAAAAGGAGCGCAGGAGTGTCTTGCAGTTCCCTTAATGCTCGTATGGCCACCTCTGGGGGCGTCATGAAAATGGACCATTGGTGTGCGCGTGGTAAGTGTATTATGACGTTTTTGTAAAGATAATGTAAGTTACATGTCCTTGTGGTGTACAGTAGATGCTGTGGTACGGTGCTCTTGCACTGCACTATTGCCATTAGAGAGGTAAGAACATTGGGTGAGTCAGTGATACATACGTCTACAGTCCATATACCAGGAGCACATACTTATAACGCATGAATGTATGGAGAGAAAACAGACTCACCCTGATTTGTACGTAATTCTTAATTTTTAACTCATACAATGCAATTTGAGCATAGGTACAAAAATTATAAAATAAAAAAAAAATACAAAATACAATTTACACATGCACAAATGAAAATTACAACAGCTTGACTATAAGCACAAATAGTTAAAGATTATACAGGAATTGCTTGTTACGCTCACACAAAACCACATTTACGCACAAATCTGAGGCCAGACTCTCCAAGATTTGTCCGTGAGTGAAGTGTTTCAATGCTGATAGGATGCTGAGTCATCAGAGTTTTCCTATCAGCTGCTTTGAACTTAGATCGTGAATATTATCTGGTGAAACTTGACATTTTCCCTACTTTCTTAAACAGATATGCTTGATAATATAAAAAAGTCTTAATATGGGTTTTTAAAACACATGTGTAAATTGTATTTTTTTTTCTTTTTTACTTAATAATTTTTGTACTTCCACAAAATATATTGTATGAGTTACAAATCAAGAATTGCAAATGCATTAATTTGAGTGAGTCTACTTTCTCTCCATATTAATGGGCCTATTGTGCAGTGCACAGGTTACAGAGAGGTTGAAAAGTAAAAAAGCTGTACAACACGCCTGCAATTCACCTACTTCACCCATACATACCCTTATGTGTTGTTTGAATATTTGCACCTGTTGCTCACAACATGCTTGTAGAAAAAAATGATCTAAACACTTCTTAATTAGTCTGCGATCTTAAAATTTTGTGCTGGTCACCAGATGCCCCAATCAAATTTTCCTTTTTTTTTGGTGTGCAGAAAGCCCACATCTACCCGTAAGGGCAGTTGTGACCAAGTCATGACTGATTTTTTTTTTTACCAACCTGCTTCTAAATTAAATAACAAATCTTGCGGCGAGTCTGGTGCACAAAGAAAGCATGAGTAACACCTGTCTTTTTTTTATTACATGTATCTGCTTATAGTGGGCCGTCCATTATTGCCACCCATTTCTAATAAACATTGTGTTCCAGGAGATATTTTGACTATTAGACAGCGTTCTCCAATAGTAGTTGGTCTCCTTAAAAACCCTTGTCCTCTCCTAGGCACATTGACATTGGGAGTGGGGTCGTGTGGAACCCACAAGAAAGCATGCAAAAGTTTTTTTTTTTTTTTTTTCCAGTCATTTTTGATTTTCACTGGTGTCCATGGCAGACATGAAATCCTGACCACCTTCGTCATGGGAGGGATAACACGTCATTGTAAGGGTGGGGTCATCTGGATCCTATAAGATAGGACAAGTTAAGCATCTGATCAATATTGGGAAGAAACGTAAGTACTGTACATTCTTGTTTTTTATCCATCCCATTGACTTTATATAAAGAACTGGACTGAGTGGCCCCTCCTCCCTAGCATTGCTAATAGAAAGCCAAAATCTCATTCACTTCTATAGAGAAATAAACTGCTATTACTCAGTTATTCTATTTGTTAGAATAACCATTTTTGCTCTGATACATTTTTTTTAAAACATTTTTTTCATGATATTTTTTCTTTTTTGCAAGTTATTCAAGTTATAAACTGACCAATCAAATGCCTCAGTAAAAGCATGTGGTTCTTGCTGGCCCCATCTTGGACATTCCAAGCCACTTTCAGTAGAATGGGTGTGGATGTCAAATTAGCTCACTCATAGTTGGTGACAAAAGTTGCCATAGAAACGTTGACTCAGACCAATCACTGTCGACTGGTTTCACCATGGAAGCCTCTGAAACAACCGGGAGTTTTGCTTGACGTCACACCTTTTAGTTCAGTTCTATATATATTTAATAAACCAGATGCATGTCTTCGTGTATATTCAGAGGTCATTTATCTTAATTTATTATGCTGGGTACTAGTCAGGCGGATGAGCACTTTTATTAAAAATGACAACTGATGCAGGCTACTGTACGAGTTTTCATTCTTCGCTAATACTACTTAAACAATGCCATACTGCTGTACTGATCATTTCATTAAATCCTGACATGTTTACTCTGTGTTGTTGTTGTTTATTCTATCTGTAAATAAAGTACCACACTGTATTTCTCTGCCACATAAACTCCCTTTACCCATCATCCTTACAGCTGCGAGCCGAACAATACCCACATCTCCAACAACCACCAATCTCTTTTGAAGAGCTGTCCAATTTATGAATAAAAGCGGGGACTACTGTTGGAAGATATTGATGAAGCTAATGTTTATAGTGGATCAATCGTTTTTTTATGTAGATATGCTTGCAGTGTTCACTACTTTTCACTATTGACCAATTTGTTTTCTGAAGAGCGTGCTAAGAAACAAGAGGATGAAAAGGGATCATTCACAAACTCACTGTTTTACTTTTGGATACTGATTTTTTTTTTTCTTTTTTGTGGTCGTTGGTTTAAACCTTTCTATTTCTGTGGCCCAGGGATTTCATAAGTGCTACTTTGATGTGTACTTTGAAACGTTTTTCCAGAACAACCATACTCTGTCATTGTCTTTTCATGACAACAGTACAGTCACACATCCTCTTATCCAGGGGGTTCGTAAAAGCAGAGATCAATACGCATTAGTGTGTTGAAAGAGACCACATTCATCAGGTGAAAATATGATTAAAAAGGGGAGTACCTTTGCTTCTCCAGTGAACCAAAGCATAATGTGTTTGGTAAAGTGTGTGCATTTATAGACGAGGAAAAGGGTCTTCAAAGACAGAATGTTCTAGACATGTTTTTTTCTTACAGAGATGTCTGGTAACATGTAAGCGTTGGCAAATGACAACAACAAACTGAATAGTATGGATTTTTTATCATGCCGCAACTAAAATGGACAAAAAGTGAAGAGTGTGAGAGCAGAGGTGGGAAGAGTGGAGGAGAATGGCATCCCCGGAGAGTGCAGGAAATTGGTGCAGATGACTGAAATGGTCAAGCAGGGAAAAAAAGGGAGAAATAGACAAGGACGGCCAGTTGGACCGGCTCATGAAAGGCACCGGCTGAAATGGATGAAGCAGGAATCAATACAGGTACTTCAGCTGGGGCTAAAAAATGGCTGAACTCAACACAAAGTGCTCCAGGCTTCAGGGCTTTACAACAGTGTTGAGTCGAGGTTCTCTAAGGGGTTATCTGTCAATGAAATGCATGTGTGTTGTATACTTGTCCTTGTGTTAGCAATGGGCAAGGAGATGTGGCCTGTGAGGCCTCACTCCTCCACTGAAGTGGTAAATCAGCCATCAGCCATGTGACAGATTCAGTGGCCCGCTGCTCGGCCCAATGAGACATGACCCTCTCAGCCTTGGTCCCGCCTTCTCCTCCACAACTCTTTGATATCCCTCTCCGCTCCACTGCCCAACTGATTGGAGGGGGCTCACCCGCAGCATTCCTCCAAACCAGCCGAATGGAACAGCTGAATTTATCCCATCATGCAACAAGAAAAGCCCAGAGGAACCACGGCGGC
Source organism: Oryzias melastigma (assembly GCF_002922805.2). Lineage (NCBI taxonomy): Eukaryota > Metazoa > Chordata > Actinopteri > Beloniformes > Adrianichthyidae > Oryzias > Oryzias melastigma. The sequence goes on along the minus strand of NC_050520.1, from coordinate 33,398,736 downwards.
CTTTGGAGGAGAAGTGGTGTGAGGGCTAGGGGCTGGGGGTAGGGGAGCTATTCACTGAGCCCTGTCAGCCTTGCAGAGCGAGGTCAGCGGCCCATAATGCTGCCAACCTGATGGGATCTAACAACTGCTTCCTGTCTGTAGGCATTAGAGGAGACAGCAGTAAGGGACCCAAAGCGCATTGACGGAGATACAGCGTGCTGTCCACGACTACGGACACGGCACAGCTGCTAACAACAGAGCAACACACAAAAGTACAAAAAAAACCTCTGAAGTCTGACGTAGACATCAGTTCAGACTAAGTTTGAAAAAGGCAACAATGTATGAGGGGCCGTAAGGGACATAATTCCACACTTAGCATTCAGACTCACATGAAAAACCCTTCATGGACTGAACAAAACAAAGCACAAATAAGTTACGTGATCACACAGAAACATCAAACACACATTTGCAAAATGTATCAGAATAATATCGCATAGCAATATAAATGTTGGTTTTTGAGACAGATAAAAGATTTTTTTTTTAATGAAAGATCACATTGTGAACTTTTTAAATTTACTATTTAACACCAGAGCTGTCACTGATGACACCAAAATAACACACACTCTTTGAACTACCGTAGCTCTTTGACCATTTTAACATAATGTTCCGGACGTGGAAGTGCTGCGAACAGCACGGAACGGAAGCCGCTTCTATTCACGCTCTTGCTAATTTATTATGTAGTTCACACAAGACGTGAAGCGCGGGTGGTCCTCCGCGGCCAGCTCACGCCAAGTTACGCCAAGACACACTCGGAAATCTGGTCAATTGTCAGAATATTACCCATTTTTCACAAAAAAATTACAGTGATTGACAAATGTGATCACATTTCTGTATCTAAACAGAGTGTAGAGATGAAAACAAATAAACACACAACAACAACACACACACAGATCAACATGGTGGGCCGACTACGGAGCGGGGTGGGGGTGGTGGTCTGATGATGGTAAAAAAAAGCTTTAAATAACCACAGCTGAGCATAAGCGTCCATCGACCATTGGGGAAAACTATCTGTCTGGTGTGAAGTGGAAGTGAGCGGACACTGCACGCCCCACCAACTGCCCACCACCTTGCAGATCTTCTGCGTCCGATGTGAATCCGCTGTAAAAGTGGCTGTGCGCGGAACACTTTGGCTATGTCTGAATTCCTTCCCTACTCACTATATAGTGCATTCACCATTTCCTAGTGCTGTCAAAATCTACATTTCCAAAATCAAGTGCACTACAAATTTCCCAGAAGTCTTTGTGAAAAACCAGTATGCATCGATGCTCACTACATCGGTGAATATAGACCACAATGCATTAGTATTGTGTAAAATTAACAGAAAATGCTGTCAGGTGGTTTTATGAAGTACGCAGGTTGTCATAGAAGAAACAAAGAAAAAAAACTTCTTTGTGGTTTATATCTCAGTTTCAAATGGAAACATTTTCAGTTATTGCAAAAAGTATTATAAGAGTGAAGTACTTATTGTTTTAATCTATACATTTTTAGATGACGCTGAAGCCACCCGCTGCACAAAACATGTCACTCCTCTCTTAAAGTCTCACTCCAATTGTCTTTTAATCTTTTTAAAAGGCATTCACAGTCATCTTTTAATTAGCATTATGCTAAAATCGAATCAAATAACCTGTTATAGGACATAGTTTCTGCAGAGCAGGAGGTCATCAGAAATATGCTTTTCACCAAACAGAGTAACAAAAATGGTCCGCAATATCAGAGCTATCCAGCTGAACAGTTATGATCCAGATATCAGCTCAGAAGAGGAAAACAAAAACGTTCATTCATATATTTGTTATGAGAATGGAGGTGTGCAGGCAGCTTGAGGCCGATTTAATCTAGCTTGTACATAACAGTTGGTCAAACATGTAAATTAAACTTATCTGTTTGTGTAGTTTGGCTCTAAAATCAAAACCACTTTTCGTACTTATTGCAAGCGTTTGATGACAAGCATGAACAAGGTCAAATACACCAGTGGGTCCAGTGTTTGTACACCACCGTTTTATATATGTTGAATATTCTTAAGGAATATTTGAATTAATCAGAAAGCTAACCTGTGTCATTAGCTTAACATTTAAAATGCCACTACTTACTGTACTGGACCAGACCTGACCACTCAGCGGAAAACGAGGCTATGGATAATAAGTAGTACTAGATCAAAGATGGCAACTTAACAATTTAAAGATATTATGTATCAAGGTCATGACAACTTAAATATTTATGAATTTCAAAGTCCTGGATTAGCTGTCTTAGTACACTACAATTCTGGACACAGGTGTTCCTTAAACTTGCCAGATCCACTCTATTAGTTTGGAGACTACAGCATTTCAGCACTTCTTTTTTAGTTTTCATATGTTGTACTTCATGTTGTTATAATTTAGAATCATTAAATCTGTCACCTCAAACTTTTTCTTCTGCTTGTCCAGCACCATAATATCTAGTTAGTTATCATTTTCTTGAATACCCACAGTGGTTCTGATCTTTCGGTTCATTTATTTCCATCCACTGGTAGGATTTGACATACAGGTGCTTGTCCTCCCACGTCTTTTCTTTTTGATGTCTTGCCTGGTGTCTTCACTAAGTCATTGGCCAGTTTGTCAAACAAAATGTGTGTAGGTGTGTGTGACCAGTGACTACAAAATGTGCACAGAATTACACTTTAATCATGCTAAGATAGTAGTCTATTCAATGAGGTGTGACTTATTTGAGGAGTTTTTTTTATTCTTTTTTCATATATTTATTGTTTAGAGATTATGCTTTAGTTTAGGGTTGTTATAGTTGCACACTTCAGTACTGTTGCCAGTCACTTTAAAGTCCCACTCCAATCAAAATGGTGTTTTTGACATTTTCGTGATGATGGACATAAATGAAGCAAATTAAGCTTAAAATTGTATTTCTGACTTTTTCTTAATGCAAATTGCTGTGCATCAGGTGATGTCAACATCTTTACAGTGACATAACATTGAAACTAGACTCCCTTGTCGTATAAATGGTGTTGTGTGTGAACGCAGCATTAGAATGACACTGCAGTGTCAGAGGTGTGCAACAAAACAGGCTGATCTGGAAGCATAAACCCAGTTGGCATTTGGAGTATGGGATTAGCAGCAGAGTGAAGCCACTGGGAGTGTGAGTCTCTCCGGGCTCAAAGGCAGGCTGTATGTGTGCTCCCATTGACACCTAATGCCACTGTGGGAAAGGCAGTGTTTGCTCTTATTTCAGAGAGCAAACACTTTGCCTTTGCCACAGCACTGTCCTTTGGGACACAGGCCCACTGTTGCACTTGCACGCGTTCAGCTTGCATCACTTCAGACCTGAAGTAAACTAAAACCCTGCGTCAGTGAGAAACAGGGATTAAGGAATTTACTTTGACCCGCCAGGTGGAGCTGAGACTTTTCAGGGGATTAAAAGCTTGAATTAAGAGTGCTGTGCAAGATTTCTTTGTGTGCATGGGATCTGCAGCTCAGACAACTAACTTTGTAAAAGTAGCGATGATTTCATGGTTGTTCAGACTGTTTGATCTGTATATGAAAAAAGCTACTTAGCCCACAGCACAAGTGTATTCAGATTAGTAGATATTTGCATTTCCACAATCTGAGCTTTAACAATAAAGGATATCCACTGGAAAGGATCTCACAGTCTTTTGTCACATTCATGTCAAACATGCTTCCTGTCAGTTTTGTTTACAGTGTTGCCAAATGAACTACTAGGGTTAGAAAAGTTTAGTTGACGTTTCAGTTCTTTCAAGTTTATTCATAAAACATCAATTTAAAGCAAAATAAAGATTAAAAGCAGTATTTTTAGAGAAAAGATGTAATAATCTATACCATTTTATTCTACATTATTAATTGTAATGTTTTAATTGTTAGCACAATCAACGTAATTCTAGTAGATTTTGAGGAAGAAAAGAGGCTCATCAAGCTTCAAAATCTACAGAAATTACATTGATGTCGGGTTCCTGGTTGCCCTCTCCACGCCCCTGGTTTCCTGCTCACCTGCATCCTATCACCTCATCAGCCTGGAGCCTTCATCTACCCACCATGACCTTCAGTCGCCGTCAGTCCGTCTGCTTCATGTGGTAGAGTATACTGACTCCTACTACGAATTAGGCCACAGTCTATGTGTAGTTTTCGTTGCTCCTCAAGCTCATCATCTCTCCGTTGCATCACCATCCACGGCTTCAAGTTAACCGGCCCAGACTCCAGATCATCGCCATCCTCTGCTCCACGCAAACCAGCTCGGACTGCAGAGTGCCGCCATCCAACATACCGCATTAAACTTTTACTAAACTCATCTCTGTCTCCCGCCTGCTTTTGGGTCCAGGACTCTCACTAACCTAACAATTGATTGTGTTAACAATGGTTCAGGATGGGTCCAGTTTATGATGGAAATGCTCAAAATATTGGAGCACTTACTGTAAACATTTATCTCGTCCGTGGTTCAAAAATTGCTTCAATATGAATTTAGGTATTGTTGGCAGGGCTGTTAAAAAAAAGGCTTATCTAGTGCAAGAACACGCATTCCTCACTGTGATTTACCTTCAGCAACTTAAATTGACCTGTTTTTGTAAATGAAAGCTCCTGATTGGCTGTCTTTTTGTTGGCAACACATGTTCATAAAAAGGCAAAAACTGTAGAGACACAACAGGAAAAGAAACTGACAAAATTTGTCAGAAATTGATGCTACAAACCGTTTTATTAACATATTCTTATGGGTATGATGGTTTTCTACAGATACTGTTTTAACCCTCATTACTAGATTGATTTCTTAAAGCATGTATCTGTATCTTTTACATGCCCAGTTTAACACATTAGTGTTGTGGTAAGTTCTATATCTATGTGTAGTAAGCTACACTTAGAACCAGGTCTGGAGGACTTTTCCAGTAAAAAAAAAACAAAAATCCACATTTTCCTGTTTAATTTGCTCTCACATTAAAGCAGCCCATCTGTGCACGTCACATTGTTTCAACTGCTGCCTGTTTGTGAAAAGGATGGCTTTAAACAAGCACTGAGCAGAAAGAAAAACAAAAAAACATGAGAGAATCAAAACCTGGCTATTACGGAGTGCTAACATTTAGTTTTGTGACCATTCTCAGTGAGTGCATGCACCTCCTCAGAAGTACCCATCTGCCAACACAACCTTTTCCAGCTTCTCATTTCTAATATTGTTGAAATGTGTTTCCCTTGCATTACTTGCAGGTTTTAATACCTCAGACAGAGCTGACCTTCATCACATGCAGGGAGCAAACTCTGCTTTGGTTATTTCCAGCCAAAGCAGAAGGGCCAAACCTCACAGTGATGCAAATCCAAACCGCAGTTTTGGATTTTACAGAGTGGGACTCAACACATCAGTACAATATTAGACCTCACAGTTGATTCTTTAAACTAGCAAAAGTGATAACTATATATGTTGTTACTGTTTTCCTCACCAAAGAGCAGGAAAGATAAAAACAGGAGGAAAGGGTTCCTTCACACATGTTGCAAATAAAAAATGTGCGCTGGAATGTTTGTAGAAGCAGAGGATTTAACCTTACAGAGTTGTAAAAAAAACAACAACACTTTTTACTGTTTCAAGCTACCGTTTAGTTGATATTGTTATGAATTTTGCAAGTGTTTGTTACCATAGCATTAACCTGCTTATTAAAATTAAATCACAATTTACCTTAAAACCCTTTATAGGGTCAGTAGAGTGGTTCATGTTGGGTCAGAAAGCCCAGTTTGACAGTGGAGGATCTGCTAGCAGCACCAAAACTAAGCATTCATCCATCCAGATCCCATGACCCACACGATCCCTTCAAGGACATGGTCATAAGGTTACTGGACATAACCCAGAAACTGTTTGGTGAAGGCGGTACATCACAAAACAGGTCGCCACCCCTGACTGCATAAGAGAATTGGACTGAGTGACTCCTCCCCCTTCCTTTCCAAACAGGAAGTACTTGCTCGGTTCCAAGAAGCCAAACTCCCATAGACTTCTACATTGTAAAACGTGAAACATTGGATTAATTTTCAAAAGGTCTGTAATTTGTTACATTTAAACTATTTTGTTTTCATCAAATAAAAATTTGGGGCTGATGATTTACCCAGCTCAAAGATTTAATGTGATAAAAACTAATATTTTAAATTGAACAAATTACAGAGCTTTGGTTAATTGATACAATGTTTCACTTTTTATAGTGCATTGACAAATCAACCCAGTCTCAGTAAAATGCGTACATATGCCACGTTTTGGGAAATACCGTGTATAATATACGCCAAAACCGGTTTTTGCGTGCATATAATACGTGCGGTCCTAAACGTGTTAAGAATAAAACAAATTAAATTGTTAAAAACAGCTACAGGTTGGTGATTTCATTTCCAGTTCCTTCATAATAACATGATGACATACTACTCTGTTGTTCTTCTCATTAAACAAAATATTATAACCCTCATCCTGAGTCAAAATGAAAATCTCTGTCATTCTTACAATGTAACAGAGAGTATGTAATAAATGAAATGATCAAATAAATCCAAAACTGCACACATTTGTCTGCTGCTGAGAGATCCGTCCTTTAAATGTATGGTGAACTTACATGTTCTAAACAGAAAATTAAACAAATCTTAACAAAACCCAGAAGACAAACCCAACCAAAACACGATGAGTCAAGCTGTTGTTTGTTACTGGTGAGGAAGCAGCTGCATTACAAAGCAATGACCTGCTGTCAAAAACGGCTGTGAGGAGGATGAGGACGAGGAAGGAGATCTTAAATCCAGGCAGATGGAATCAAATAAAGGCCCGGTGCAACACATCTGTGACAGTCCGCACCGGCTGATCGCGGCTCCAGCAATTTGCTGGCATTGAGGAGGAGATCTCACATACACCAAATGTTACAAAGCAGCACAGCTTTGCGTTTAAAGCAGGTCTAATCTGCATTATGATAGCATTGATACCAGCATGTTTCCTTTGCAGCATGAAACCAGCCACAGGTATTGTTCTCCAGTAAATAGAACACAGAACATTCCTCGACGACATGCCAACTCCTTGCCAACTGTCCGGTTTCTCCGTGCAGGCTGTGTTGTCTGCATCCGCTTGGCTAATTAGGACAGTCACGGCAGTGTAGGTTTTAGGGCAGATCAAACAGAAGTGTGTTGATAAGGGAAGTCGACAGAAACTAAATTCAACCAACTCTGTTATATCACAATCCCTGCTCCTTTAACCTGATTAAAACATTTCAACAAAAGCCTCGGTTGCCTACAGAGGTAGAGCCGTAGTTAAGCTCGGTGTAGAAATATCACAGCTCCCTCATTAGTGAGAGGGGATTTCAGTTTGAATATCTCACACAGGACTCTGAGAGATGCGGCTGTATTTACATTTAAAAGATTCAAAGTGGCCGTCTGAAGCTAGCTACCTCTTCCCTTAATTGCTGGCTTCAGTTGTCCATGAATACATCCACTTTATTGCTGGCTCTCATTACTAGACCGTACAGAGGAAAGTCTCTTTCTCCTCTGTCTCCATCCACCACCACCCCCCCGCCGTCACTTAACTCCCCCTCTGTCTCCTCTCCAGCACGGCAGGACCACATCAGAGTTCTCCCAGTGGCCAAGAGACACAAACAATCGAGAGGGATTAGACTGTAATCCTGTTTGTACTTTCATCTGCCACATATTCAAAGAAGAAACTCTGTGAAGCATGGAATTCTTCAAGGATATGCTCCATGGAAAAATAAGAGCAATTGGAGTAAACAATGTGATACCACGAGGATTACGCCTTTTAAATGAAAGGCGTACAGTGAGCTTGACAAGTGGTTTAGGTTTACTCTTTGAAAATATTCATATTCTTTTGTTGTGGATTGAAACAAAGAAAGATTCTGTTGGGAAGTTAACTGTGGGAGGTCACTTTCCCTCAAGATCTGCATCGTCTACTCGTTTTGACCAGCCTTTAGAAAGTCTATGAATGCATTTTAAGGCAAAGATCCAACAAGAACAACTTTAAGAACCACTCCAATGAAAATGGTGTTTTTACATTCTCATCCCCAACTCGTCACATATTGACGTTTGGCCAAAGCTCCGGCCACGTCACTTTTTGACATTTTGGGTGTCCCGAACTTGACATTTTTTTGACGTGCTGGCTGTTCGTAAAATCACAATTTTTCAGGAAGAAGATATAGAACAATTAAATAAGGACAAATCACTTAAAAAACGTTTTTTACCCCAAAGCCAGCACACTTTTAAATGCTGCTAGTAATTGAGTCTAATGTAATGTTTTACCTTCTTTGTATGGTTGTATGGATGTGTGTGTTGGAATTTATCCATTTGGTTTTATATTTTATTTTATTGTAGTTACTTGTTTATTTATTTATTTACAAATCCACCAAAAGAGAAGTGCACTCAATTTCATTGCATAAATATACATTGACAATAAAGTTATTCATTCATTTATTAATTCAAGGGTCCACAACCCTTGGGACGCAGTACCAGATGGAGAACCAGAAGCAGTACCAGATGTGGACTGGTCCTAGGAACGCGTCCAGAACCGGTACCCTAACCCAGAATCAGTACCCTAACCTTATCCCGGTATTGGTTCATGTCCGGTACCGGGTTTGAGTATAGGTGTGCTATGCATTGCAGTACTGGACAGGTTCTGGTTCGCAGCCCAAAGGTTTGGAGACCTGTGATTTCATGGAAACAGCCAGAACGTCAAAAAAAGACTAGTTGGGGAAACCCAAAACATCAAAAAGTGACGCGCAGGGGTGCTTAACCAAAAGTCAATATGTGATAAGTTTGGAGTGAAAATGTGTTGATTTTTAACATGTTCTTGCTCCATTTTTCTTATGATGCAGGAAGAAAACTAGTTTTAGTAGCTCCACTATTGGTCACTATTTTTGTTTGTTTGTTTGTTTATTAGTTTATTTGACAGGGGCAATGTGAAAAAAACATTGAAGCTGCTTTTCACCAGATAGACAAACATATTAGAAATTAGATTGTATCCACATTTGATTTAATTACTTAAATAACAAACCAAATGGTTAAAAGGTGAATACTTATTTTGTGCTTAACTGTCACATTCACACACAGCTGGTGGCACCAACCTATAACCACCAGAAGCGATGTGGGCTTCAGTGTCTTGCCCAAGGACACTTCAACACATTGGGAGACAAAGTGGGTAACTAACCTTCAATCTTCTTATCAGAGATCAACTGCTCTACCTCTGCACCACCACTGCAGCTACAGCAAATGATAACAGCAACATTTGGGTCATGAAGTCAAAATGACTAGTGCATTTAACCCTTTAACACCTGAGGCGTCGTCGGTGACGCTTAAACACAAAATCTTTAACACACTGTAAGTTTTGAACTGTTAACACGATAATTCCAGTAGATTCTGAAGGAGAAAAGTGGTGCGTGTAACGGTTGAAAAGTTACAGTAAATCAAAGAACATAAACACTGGAGCTCTGGTGTTATAAAGAGTGTAAACTTCGTGAAAATTTGAATTGAAGGTTGAAAACCAAAAATATCCTTTTCTGAACTAATTGTTGCTGCATAAACAGTTTTATTTAAATTTTACAATACATATTGAAACTATCAAAAGTAATGTTTTAAATTAGTGAAATAATTTCACTTCAAGGTCTACTTTTAATTACAAAAGGATAGCATCAAAACAAGCATTTTTCAATGTTTCAAGCTACATTTTACAAATACTTTTGATAAATATTAAGCTACACATTGAATCTGTTCCCCCACTTTTTTAAATAAATAACAATGGGTGTAGCAGCATCAAGTTTCTGCAGTGATGGTGCCAAACGGTTCATGTAACGCCTGTGATCCGGCCGTTCAGCGGTGAGTAATGGAGACGGTGTGCATCAATGCTACATTCCCACAGGGGAGATTGAGGCTGCCATATCAAAACAGGAATGACCTTGTTTCCCTAAGCCCTGCTTCCCACACCCCGCAACCCCCACAAACACACACGCATATTGCAGCGTGGGCAGCCACCATCCCAACTGTGTCACTCAACACAACCAACACATGCACACACACGCTGCTCTAAACAGTATGTACGCACAAGCAGGCAGATTAAAATGGGCCATTTCTGGAAAGGAAAGCTTAGAAGGATCAACTACAGGTAAGGATTAGTTTTATTTGCACATCATATGCATCCAAACTCAACCAGCCAGACCTGGGACTGTATCATATCTACAGCAGCTAGCACATTCTCTTCTGAGAGCAGGTCAGGCTGTGTTGTTTAGCTGTCATCACTTCGGCTGCCTCAGAGCCCTGGGACTCTGGAGGTGATGGCTGTCAGTCAGACCGAGAAGAAACCTGAACGTGCTTTACTCCTGATAAAGTGAGCGGAGTGTTGAAGCATGTTAAGTGCACCTCAGACTGATTTCTGCTGTCACTCTGTGTTTGGTCCACTCTAAAGACACTTTGACAGAGATGATGATGACTGCACTGGCAGATGTTTAGTTGTTTTGCTTGTTTGATTTTAGTGGCTTTTAGTGGTCTTTGTGAGTAGGAGAGCTGGGACAGACACCTCACTTCCATGGTTTATGCTGTTAGGATACAAAATCTGGTTTACAAAAACTTTTTTTAAAATCAAAATTTACCATTCTTAATTACAAATTAAAAAAAAAATCGTTACCAAAATCTTTTTTTTTACTTGTCCTGTCCAACAGCTGAGCAAAAAGATAACGGATCTTGTGTCGGACAGATTTTACTGTTACAACAAGGGATTATGGGTCTTCTGATACACAAGGTGTATATTTATATAAACCCCTTCTGTATTTGAGCCCAAACTGTATTTATATTGATTATATGTGTGCACTTTTTTGTTGGACTGGATTGAAAACAATAAAAGGGAAAAAGATAATGGAATGTTAGAGAGGAGGCATTAAAGAAATGGGAAAAAGGGGAATTAAGGAAATTGGAGGATGATTATAGAAGGGGTAGAATCATAACGTAACAAGATGCTGGAAGTTTATCATCATTGGTGTCAGGTGTAATTGTTGGCCTAAAAGGGGCGGGGCCTGTCCACACACACCTACATGTTACAAACATTCCTGTTGGCTCCAAAAATCTGCACATGCACTTGTCAGCATGTGCACAATACAACTACAGTTCACACACTTATGCATATAAACCAACATATGTAGCTTGGTTGTGTAGAGAGCAGGTGCTGTGTGAAACTTGTGCGGAATAAGACATTTGCAGGTTCAAAGCTCCCACATGTTCACTGCAAAGATCATTTCCAGAGGCAGTTTGATCTGAGATTATCCTACCAATTATAGGTGAGACATGTATCCAGCCAACTCCCACCCACTCCTTCAACAGCCAAAGGCTCCCGACCAACTGCACCAAGAAGCTGTTGGAGCTTCTCCAAGGTCACAAGGAGGTCACTGGGGGGGTGCTACAAGAAAATGCAGCGATACCAAAGGGACCCCCCCCCCATGTTTTGCAGTCTGCAACTTTTTAATTGAATCAATAGAAGTCAAAGGCCTCTGCAAACTAATCAGAGCAGCTCTTTTGTTGGATTGGGGAATATATTATAATACAAAAACTTTTTTCTAACCATGTTAACTGGTCGGTCATTTTACTGATATCCTGATTTATGGACCTGGACTTCCTGTCCAGGTTCATCCTTAAGTCAAAAACTCTTAAAATTAAAGAAAAACATTTAAATAACAAATAATAATATTAATAATAAATCTCCCAATTGGGTGACAAATATAGTCTTACAGAGAATTCTTATTTTAAGAAAAAAAAACTGTAGTCTAGTCTTTAGCTAAAACTATCTTGCTACTAAAAAACTTTTTTATGGGATTATTTTCTAACCAAACAGAAATGTATTTTTTTTTTAAACAATGGCCTTTTTTTTCTTAAGATTCAGTTTTGCATTATACACAAAAGGTAAAGCTAAAAGTCACAATAAATTAACCCTGTAAAGCCCACAAAGCCAGAGAATTGCCACAAAATTAAATTGTTTTTGGAATTAATATGTTTTTTAAACCCTTTCATGACATCCACAAAATATTGGAATATATATATATATATATATATATATATATATATATTGTGAACTTCAATAGATCAATTATGAAACACTGAATGATTTGGTGTCTTCACAAAAATGTCAGTTCAAGATGGAAAAAGGTTGACATGAGTGTTGAGGAAAAAAGTACCTTATTTGCCCACTGTCACAAATTTGATCCAGATATTTTAACATAGTGTAACTGTACATCAACAATAAATTGTTATCATGTTTTTCATTCGTTCAATAGATCAAGTAGTCATTAAAAAGGATAAAATCAATGCAAGTTATTTCAACAATAAAGTTTTAAACATTAAGAAAATATTTTCCTGCCAAAAGTGTTTATGAGGTTTAACAGAAGTAGCCATTTTAAAATGAGTGGGAAATGCCCCCCAACTGCCTCAAGTGGAAGTATGATGAACTACAGGACATGGATCAAGTTTTAACCAATGGGTTGTTAAGGAATGTTTGGGTCATGCTAATGAAATAGACATCCCAGAAATTTATATATATATATATATATATATATATATATATATATATATATATATTTATTTATGAATGGTTAGACATGATTAAAATAGGCTGCATCATAAAGTTAAAGTTGAGCTTGCACACTTGAGTGTCTTCTTGAACATCTTTCTGATATTGTTCTTTCTTAAGGCAGTGTAGAAACTTTGCTACACATTCTAACAAACAGGATGCATTTTTAGGAGCTGCTTCATCTGTCTGAATAAAGGAACAAAGTTCAAAGTATCGTATTCTTTCAAGCTTAGAAATCTACCAAACCATAACATACAAACCCACAATTTTATCTTTTTTCATTCAATAAACAAAATATGTTTGGTACAAGCAATACAATCCTTAGGGCACAAGCCACGTGTCAAAGTCAAGGCCCAGGGGCCGGGTAATTCTAAACCCCCTACTCCAGATTATTTTATTTTGTTGTTATTAATGGCTCGATGTTGTCTAGCACTCATTTCGAACTTGTATAATTTTGACAAAATATATATTTTATGGAGAGTAAAATATTGAAAGTTATTTAAAGTTTAACTTGATTTATTCTGGAATAATATTCCTGCCTTTTTAATATTCATAATTATGTTTAAAAAATTGGTTTTAAGTTTTAAAAATTGTCATTCTTATAGCTTTTTGGACTAATTTTTTTTTCTAGGCTATTTTTAGATTTTTCAAAACAATTCTGGAGTTTAGCTAACATTTCAGCTACATGCTAGCTGTTTTGGCTAATTTAGGCTTTTCTTTTTAAGTTATTTTAGGCTGTTTTGAAGTTAGGCTAATATTTACATGTTAGCTGTTTTGCTAATTTAGACTTTTTTCATTTTTTTAGAATATTTTAAAGCTTAGCCATTTATTCAGCTGCATGCTAGCTGTTTTGGCTAACCAACTTTTTTTTGTAGTTTTTTTAGGCTAATTTGACATTTAGTTAATATTTTAGCTGACTATCAGCTTCAACGTTTTTACCTATCAATTTCAGCATCTTCAGCTATCAGCACTATCATCTTTAGCAGCCAAATTCAGCTAGCATTCACATTAGCATTATCGCAGGTAATACTAAATATCCAGTCCATAATTATGTTAAAAAGTTAGGGTTTTAAAGTTTTAAAAATTTTGTTTTAGTGTTCAGTAAATGTTTATCCTGTTTGGCCTGCGACCAAAGGTATTGTTTGGATTTTGGCCCCTTGTGCGATGGAGTTTGACACCATGTTTTAAGCAGTTAAACCCTTTACACCTGCATTTATTTCCAGCTATGGAAAAGAAATCACTTATGTTTTTGCTTTGATGCAGATTCTAAATTAAGGTAATTTTGGAGCTGAAGTGCTTTATTACATATTTGCATTAAATAGCCACACAATGAAAATTGTGTTCTTAACATGGTCTTGTTGTATGCTCCCATGATGGAGGACATATATAAAGAAAATTAGTATTAAAATAGCATTTTGTGTATATTTTTGTTCAAATCATTGTGAATCAGGAGCAGATAAATAAAGCAGTTGGAAAAAGTATACTGCTATGTTGGTGGTGTGAGGGCTGTAAGCTAGTGGGAAAGGCATGATGGGAAATGAGAGCAGGCTTACTCAACCCCAACAGTCCCATCCACAATTTTGAGGAAAATATCTTATGAACTCCTGCCGCTCTGCAGAAACTATGTCCTAGAAAACTACAGATTGTTTTTCATTTGGACTAAAAACAATATAATCATAATTAGAAGACCATTGGGGACGTCTTTAAAAAAGATGATTGGAGTGGGACTTTATGATAATGAAACTTGTATAAGGGGTGCATATTTTGGTCCGTCTTGATTAGCTCATTAGTAAATTTTTCCCATATTTTCCCATAAAACTTGTCCAACACTAAAGAACCTCAGCTTCACCCTCTCAAGAGTTTTAGGGCTTGTGACTGAGACTAGATCAAGTCTCAATGACAGATCAGTTCTTGTAATCGTAAAGGAAATTTGTTTGCAAGTTTACCTTTTTATGAGTTTTTTTTTGCTCTCCTTTTTGCTATCCAACTCTTTTTCACCATCATCTGTTGTTGTTCTTTTGGTTTTTGACTCAATTTTTCTTTTTTTTTTCTCCATGGATCCAGGCGCACCCAGAATCCTTTGAAAAACAGTGATGGAAGTGAGTCTTTAATGGTGCCACATGCCATTTCAGCAACAGTGCGGCTTGCAGGCATGTCAATTTATGGCTCATGACACACACATGTATAATTTGTAACCAAAGACTTCCTCTCTGCCTCAGTTTTCTCAGAACTCCGGGACACGTCATGTCGCTTTAGGTCAGAGGTTAAAAAAAGGAAACATAAGGAATGCCAGCGGAGCCAGAGCTGTGGGCCTTTCAGGGTTACCTCCACTTCTGAGGCCAGGTCAGAGGAGGCTGTGGGACAGATCAAGGCCATACAGCCTAAAGACAGCAGAAGTGATTTATATATTTTAATTCTTTTCCTCTTTTTGTAATAGTTATAAGCCAGAGACCTAAACTCCTCCTGCTTTACCAGAAGCTCGTCTTTGCTGGATGTGACACTTTTATTGCCCCGTTGACCATAAACCCCACGGGGGCAGGCCCAGACACACTTACACGCCCCACTAGCTGTCCACATCTTTTCAGCGATGTTAAGTTTACTTTGGGTGAGCATTTTAACCGTGTTCACTGGGAGTCTTTGAAGCTCATCAATCAGCCACAGTGGAACATGAATGAAATATGCAATAATAACAAACTTATCATTATTATTAAGCCCTCCTCTTTGACCCCAATAGAAAACCACAGAAATACTAAAAGCACAACATTTAATTCCTTTTCATATTACACATGATTTAAACAAAACAAACTTCATGGTAACATTTTTAGGTGAGGTGTAACAGCTTGTTTTAAGACATTATGTGTCAAATTTCTATTTAACTCCCCAAAACTCCTTATTTTATGAAATCATTTTAATGAAACATGTTTTTTTCTTTTACTTTACATAAATTATTTAAGCAAAAGTTTTATTTTTGATGGTAAGTCGTTTTGTTTAAAAAAAAAAAAACAGACTCGCTTGATTTAGAGAAAGTAAACATAAAATTCTATAATTTTTGTCTGACTAAGAAACGATTGTCTTGAAATAAGAATATTCAGTCTTTTGTGGCTCTTAAAGTAGGATATATATTGTGGGAAAGTGTGAGAATGAGTATATATTTTTTTTTACAATATTTGACTTTTATAAAGACATATATATATATATATATATATATATATATAATCGCCAGTGCAATCTTTATGGCTTATTTTAGGATTACATTTTGCCCCAAATGACGTTACAACTTATTTTAAGTAACCAGAAAAAATTTTACACTGTAAATTGTTTTGTTAATTGTAAAAATTTAAAACGTTTTTAGACATCCAAGATATTTGATCATGTTTACAGTTGTTTTTTTCACTTCTCTTTGCTGTGCAACTTTTCATGTTTTTCTTAAAATCAGCACATTGGAAATGTTTTCTTCCTTGTTAAGAAATATCTAGAAATGAGGAATTATTATTAAAATTATCAATCAATTTGTGTCCATATGCTTGACCACAGAAAAACTTGATTTGAGTCTAAAGAAAATGTAATTTTTGATTCAATTTTTAGAATTTTATTTTCCATGGTGAAATGTTGACAAGTTAGACTGAAATTTGTCGTTTTTTGGAAACAAATATCTAGATGAGCCAACCAAAATTTAATTTTAATTTTAATCTAAAATAGGTTATTTCTACTTTTTACACAACTTGTTGTCACTACAATCAAAATAAACTAAATTTAAGTATGCCTCAAAAGTACAAACCATTTGCTTGGAACTAACAAAAAACACTCATTTGGCTGTATAGCACTCATTTTCAAGTAATTCCTATCAATTAACTTTTTAGCCTATTTTTGAATGCTTTTATGGAACTTGTTTCTAGAGTTTGATATTTTATTTTGAAATTTTTTGTTACAAAAAAATTACTTCCTGCATGACCAGAAAATGTTACTTTCTAGTGTTTTCTGCTTAAGTTTAGTTATCTTTTCCCATTTTTTAGGCAACCCCTTTTTGCAATGTAGGCCTACCAGTTCTTTGGCAATTAAAAAAAAAAAAGAAAGTTTTTATAAATAATGACTTAAAACTTTGCCATATGGCTCGGCGATATGGAACTTTATATATCTGGATATCTTAAATCTGGCTCCCGTTAAAAATCACCAGATGTTCTGCTGTTTCATCTGCTGAAACTGAACATTACACGGAGATGATAAGCAGAAGAAACTGCAGGGGTGTTGTGTCTCATGAACGTTTGTTTGCTTACCTTGAGTGTAGACGAAGGAAGCGGAGAGATCAAAAAAATGTACCAAAATGAGAAACAAAAAGTATAAATAATTAGATGTAAACATTTACTTGCCATGTGGCAACTAACTCTTTAACTTTTACTTGCTGAAGAGGAGAATATGGCGAGTTTCAATTTTGGACCCTTCAAAATAAAAGTCTATCGCGATAGACTCATTCCTAAAAGGTTCAATTGCAATATCTATTATCGTGATAATTATCATTATCGTTTCATCTCCCAGCCCTTTTTTGCCACATATTTGATGTGTACAGACTTTTCAGCTTTGAGTTTTGACAGAAGAGCCATTGCTGTTGAAAAACCCATTGGAACCTAGTAAATGAACTCATCTTTAAATTATTATCATAAGGACTAAACTTCCCAGAAAAAAATGTGTGACCTCGGGAAAAAAGCAAATTGGAAAAGATGAAAAAACTTTTTGATAGTTTTTTCAGCAGTTTATTGGATGTAGAAAAGTGTCTTTTTTGAAGGAGTGTAGCTGTCACAGCAGAGAAACCAACAATGGACGACAATGACACACAGTCTGCTGATGCTCCCAGGCTCTCTTTGTTCTTCCATTTACTCTGCAACAACAAGTCCTCAGTATCCAGCAAGTAATTCACAATCATTGTACATTTCATGAGTCTCCCCAGTAGTTAACAGTTCATACTTACATCCAGACTCGCTCCTACTCACACGACTAGAAATCACTACTGGAGAGTCTCCAAAGGATGAAAGGAGTTTTTCATGTAATAACACACTAGAAGGATTCAATAAAATGTAAATTCCAATAAATATCTATGTTTT
>NC_050520.1:33303697-33380976 GCF_002922805.2 Oryzias melastigma | reverse complement strand
CACAATGCAGTGTAAAGTTTTCAGGTGAAATCATCAGCTAAATTCATCTGTGCTTTCAGAATTTTTAATGATTATTACAAATGTCACCACACTGTAAAAAATGATTTAAATATAAAAGAAAAATGAATGTAACCCACAAATTGGAGTACACCACAATCTCAAAAGTTCTAATTTGGTTTTAAACCTAACAATTTAGAACAAAGTGAAAGTTTTTACATGATTTTTTTTACAGTGCACAGTTTGCATTAATGAGACTTGGTCCCTATGTCTTTTGTGTGAGATCTGCAATGAAAGAGAAAATCTTATTTTTCATTTTTACGCAACGTTTGGAATCTAACCCTTTCATTTCCATTTCTTCAACAGCAACTTATTTAATCAACACACAAAGAAGAAGAAGCTGCTACCAGAAAACACATCTTTACAACACGAGGAGCTGCATCCAGAATGTCTCTCCTCTCCATCTGCTTCACACACGGAGCTGCCAGCCACAGATCTGCAGCACCACACATGCACACTTTACACGCAGCCTGCACTTTCTGCTGCATGTGTGCAATAGGTTATCATGACTGCTTTTACATAACAGTGCAATCAAAATGAAAGCATACATGTTTATGATAGCTAAGTGTCATAATTCAAAGTAATGTTCAATTCCCAGTTGCCATTTTAACTTGTCAACTGAAAAATGTATTTTGCAATTAAAAATTCAATGTAAAAAATGACAAATCAGTCTTATATTTTGAAACTAAAACAATAAATAGAAACAAAATCAGTTACAGTTTAAATTGTCAGAGGTTTTTGATGCCATAATTCAAATGAAAATTGATTTTGCAATATAGAATTCGTAATGTAAGTTATCTGTGCATTTTGAAATAGCATACTGCAATTTACTATGAAATAAAAAATGAATTAAAATGTCTTCTTTTAGTGTTGTATAGTATGTTTGACTCTATGAGTCAAACATGGGAGCCATGCTATGTAGTTACTTAAGCCAGACTAAGCTGCCGTCACACAAAAGTCTGGGTAAGTTTTCATATCAGTATCATCAATTTATTTTTATAATTTAACACTGGTTATATATTTACTGTGTATCAATTGTTCTAAATACATCTAGGTATATAGTACTTGAGCAACAAAGCCCCCATAAAAAACTACATAAAACAAGCTCATTAATTTCTGATAATGGACACTTCAAAGAGCATTGTCCCACTTATGAAATAAATGAATGTCTGATCCATTATTTGTACATTAATCGTTTGTATGTTTAAATATTTTTTGAGAAGATGCGGACTATTTGATTTTTTCTTATGATAACCGACGACCTCACTCTCCCACAGTGGTATATATATTGAACATCATATTAAGTGATTGAAGCATCACTTCAGAGTTCACCTCTTAATGCTTGTTTTTGACAAATAATGAAACAAAAGTTTTTTTTCAAAGAGACAAGTAGTTTCCTAGTAGTAGTTTTTGCAATGAATTATCAACCATTAACTCTAATCAATAAATGGGAATCAACAACCAAACTATTATTGTGTGTTATCCTTTTTAGTTATCAGTGCAAGTGTTCTACCCAGCAGCCTGGATCATTTCATTATTAACAATGTAATTATCTATAAGTATGCTTTTACTCTTTACCAAGCAAAAACTTAACCAGGACAGACAATGATTGGTTTAAAAACTAAATCCAAAATGATCATTCATGATCAAACTCGTCCCTCATAGAGCCATTTGAAGAACAGAGATCTTTTCTATTGTCTTGCTGATGTCATAACCTGGAATAACGTCTGTCCACCTTCTGTATGTTTAAAGTTTCATTCTGGTTACCAATTGGTGTTTAGGCCAATAATATAGAACATTCAGGCTCTGTGACCAGAACTCCTTTTAAGGTGTCTATTATCATTTTTGTAGCCAATCAGAACCGAGTACTCATCTAAGCAATGGTATAAGATTGATTTAATAATGGCAGGAAACAACTACACTGATCTTTGCCATTTATTCTGGATTGAAAACCATTCAGTAGTCGCTACAGTTCTCTCTCTGCAAGTTTAGCTGTGGATCCAATAGGAGCCACACATAACAATGCCCTAAAGCTGTCTGAATTGGAGCTTGGTGACATAAAAAGCACAGAAAATACAACTTTCATTTACATTATATTTTTAAACTATTTACCATTCACTCTGGTTTCATAATGGTAAATGTGTGGCCAATGATGTGTTACGTCTGTAGAAATTCTGCAGCCAAGGCCCATAAAAACACGTGGATACTGTTTTCAAACACATCCATCCGTGAAGTGGACCATGAAGAGATAGCACAAGAGTGCCAAAAAGAGGAGAGACTGAGGGCATTTGGAGAGGAGGCACAGGAAGTCAGGAGACAGGCATGACAGGACGACCATGGGCCCAGCTCATGAGCCTGTTCAGCTCGTTGCTTCATGACACCAACTGGGAAATCACTCGCATCGGCATAAGAGGGCAAGCAGCCACAGCCGAATTTGTTTAACCTCCCTAAGAAAAGGACAGTTTTGCACGAAACAAAACAAGCTAGCAAAAAAAAGAAAGATATTCGCTAACTTCTTCAGTCCTTTGCTGTCTGGGCTATAGCACAGACTTTCTTTTATTTATACTTGAATTGGTTTATTACTAACAAGAAGAAGAAGAGCCAATCAGTTAAATCAATAAATATTTTTAGCAGAGAATTAAAGGGAATATCTACAGTTAAGGGACGAGAAACATAAATCTAAATAAGCAGCCACCAACATAGAATCTTCAGTTCAAAAACAAAACTAGACATAAGGAGTTTGTCTATGAGTCCTCGCGTTCCTTGGTACACCACAGATTCAGGGAGCAGTGGTGCACACACGTCCCTCTCAGGCATGAAAAGCTCATTTTTCGTTTCACTGTGCACATTGCAGCATGCAATAGCAACATAAAGACAGTACCATTGTCTTCTTTTGGCCGTAGACTTCCAGCCACAGTCAGGTATTTTCAGCCACTGTGCAGTAGAACTGATGTGGTACTTAGACCTGGAGAAAGATTAAATACCAGCCTCTCCGGTCACAGCATCTGATCAGCATGAAAATGTCTTTTTAAGACATTTAGGTGGTGGGATTTTGGTTAAAAACTTCATAACCCTAATTAAAACACTACTAGGAACAGTTTTTAAAATGAAAAAAAAAATGTTGTAGGGGGCTTTAAAGGGTAACCAAACAGAGAAGTTGGATGCTGACTCCACCCACAGCTGAAATTCAAAAATCCAGTCAGAGGGGCGGGGCTTGGGGGCTGGACTGTTATCATTACTGGAGCTACAGATCATGACGTCAGACTTCTGAAACTGACATGGTTTGATTAATCACAAAATTTACCTGTAATACCTTGATTCAACCTGTAGGGACAGCACACAGATTTTGCCTATACTTTCAAGAATTAAACAATTTAATCTTAATTTATCCAAAAGTCTGGCAATGACCAACAGACCGCACTTTTAAAGCCCCATTTATAGAGGTCAAAAGCCTAAAAAAGTTGATTTAGGGTTTTGTTTACCCTTTTGTTCATCATGTCAGATGAACAAACCAGTGTCCAAAAAAAAGTCAAGGTTCTCTTCTTTTTAGGTCTTTTTTTCGGGGAAAAATGGGAGAAACATGCATCAGTTGGGAACAGTGCAGCAGGGAAGAAACCATCAGTGCAGCACCATGACGGCTATACAACACAAAGGAAGCATCCATCTTCTTCCTCTATTTTACTTAATGACAGTTTGCAAATAACAGAATGGTGCATTACCACCACCTGGTCTGGAGTGTGGGTCGAGGGCTATATTAAATCCACAAAATAGACATTTCTTACCCAATGCAACTTACATTCTCACCATCAGGTCTGTCTTCCTTAAAAATGGAAACAAACGAGGTCGTCACTAGGGCTGGATATTGATTATAATTTCCAGAAACGATTGGATTCACAAGTCTTCATTTTGAAAAGAGGTCCTCTACTATAGATGGTTGGCTCCGCCTCTTCTTTAAACAAAACAAAAATAAAATATTTTGAATTTAAAACAGGCCTGTCAAAGGAAACAAAAACAATAGGTGGGTCTGCTGAACTTCCTGAATACAGGAAGTGCTCTTAAGGAACCAGGAAGTAAACAAAACACAGAGAACAACCAAAATGAATTGACTACAAAAACGAAGCAAAGCACATTTACAAGAGATGTTGGATCTTTACAGCTGTATAGTGAGAGATGAATGCTCTGTAGTAACAGACGTGTGCTCTGTTGTCTTGTGTACGTGGTATCATGAAGTATTTGTATTTGCACACACGTATGACATACAGTTTGTGGTGTCGTACGGAGTCTCTAGTCACTCTAGTCATTAATAAGGTGTGCATACTCTGCATGCATGTAGTGCGGAGGTCATAGTGAGTGACTGTAGGACGTCCTCACAAACTATGCTCTGATTCTCCAATTTCCTCATGCACACAATGAGCGTGCACTCATCACGTGAACAGGCTCCTTAAGCAATGTGCATGGTATGGAGGGGTTTGAAAAAGTGGAAAAATCCATGCGACGTCCCTGCTACCTACTTCACCTTTATTTGCACTTGTTGTTCAAGTGTTTGCTACAACCTGTCGCTTGCAGAATTAAAAAAAAATATAAAAACATTTTAGGTCTACCGGCTCATTAAGTGTTCTCCAAATTTGATATTTCATGTGGTCCACCTGCGTGTCCGGTACAGGGGGGCACTGTGAGAACAGGCATCTGGGAAGTAGTGATGCTGCATCAACAGACCTTGGTTGTGCCTTTGTCGTGCAATAACTGTTTGAAAGGGACATATGAAAATAGCACAGACTGTGCATGTGAGTGTCTGTGTGCATCCATTGATGGGTGTATTAAAGCAGTCTTTATCCCCTTTCATCGTACTCTTCCCTGTGCACCATGAAACTGCCGCTTTGCAACAGCCTAATATTTGTTCCGTCTCTGATGTGCCTTCAGAGGTATTCTCGGAGTCGAATCCGAGGCAGAACGGGGGTCTTTGGGTGGACTTTGAAGGGGTGAGATGGGATTAACATCTTTGTATCACTGTAGAGAGAGAAGATGTGACCATGTTCTAAACGTTACTTTTTGTTTTGTTTTTGACAAATGAAAACAGAAATATCTTTTATTTAGCATTTACACAGATGTCTAAGTTTGTGCAGCTCAGAATCAGCATTATTATGAAAGTAGGAGTAAATACAAACAAACAAGGAGTTTGACTCCAGTAACTTAGGCTCTCATGTACAAAGACAACGTAGACAAAACATACTCATGAGCACTTTTGCAAAAAGAACATTTTTAAAAGTTACCAATAGATCAGCTACAACAGGATATTTCCTATGGTGCAGCACTCAAACATGAGGTCAGTCTGTCCGTTTCAGGATTGATCTCCAGTAATTAACGTCTTCATGCTCAGTTCCACTCACTAGTAGCTTTGCTCGTCTTTACCTTCTTCTTGAAATAATAGAGACCAGCTCCAGAACCAGAATCTGGTGGCTCCCAGGAGTTTTTCAAAAATGTTTGAAAAAGGACAAAGATAGGAAGATGTGGTCTATTTTTTAATTTTCAATATTTTCCATCACAAACATAAAAAGCATTTCTAAAAATTTTCAACACAAAAAGCTGCACAACAAATATTACATTTCAACATTTCCGTAAATGAATATTTGCGTAACAGCCCTCAATCCACAGAGAGTGCAGCGCCGTGCTGGGTTGGTGGCTGGCGCGCACACATACACATGAGCGGGTGTGTCACAAACCATGGATCCCAAAACCACAATTAGAGTGAAAGGAAAAGCCTTCGAACACCAGAGAAACCTGTGCTTGAACCATGGAATGCTCTTCCTGACAGCTTAATGCACTTGTGCTCTTCGTGCTGATTGGCTCTTGACCTTGTCAATCACCCTCCTCCCTGCCGTGTCTCCTGTACAGAATGCAGACAGCTTTCCAAATCTACATAAATTTGATTGCGAGTGGATCTTTGTTTTCATTCTATAAAACTGGACTTGTTTTTGTATGAAGGTTTAAACCTTTAGAGTATAAGCTAGAGAAAAAAATGAGAAAGTATATAATTGTGAGGGGTTTGCAGTCTTAAAACATGAATAATTGTAAACAATAAAGATGACCACTTCTTTGTATTGTTAGAATGTAACTCTCGCAATTTAAGAGGGAACTCTGTACCTTATATTGTCATGGAAGTTAAAACTTAAAGCACCAAACATATGTAATCAACAGTAGAGCAGTCACATGGTGAGTCATTCTCTCCAGGATGCACTGCAGGGAAATTAAACATTTAATCGTAAATGCTCATTATGTATTTGTAGACTTCTAAGTCAGTGGGCTAATATAGTTAAAATGCACTTACTGCTCCCCTTTATATAAGGCTCTTAATCTTAATCTCCAGACCGATTTGTTTTTTGGTCCATTATGACTCTTTTAACATTTAGGGCTGACAATGATTACAGACCTGAACCAGTTCAGTCATCCTAGAGCAGACAAAGAAACAAGTGTGTCTGTAGTTGAAAGTATTCCCACTGGACTTTTAATTAGGATTATGCTGTTTTTAGGTGAAATAAAAAAAATAGTGTCCTTTTTTTAGGACATAATTTCTGCAGTGCGGGAGGAGTTTGTTAGAAATTTAGGCGTAACTGTTGGTAAAGTAAGCCTCAACTTATTTCCCATCATGCCTTTGTTTGCACTCTCTCCAGTTAGCTTACAACCCCTTTCAACTCCAACTCTAGCATTAGCAGTGGAGCAATGGTGAGCAATACTGGAGCTATCCTACAGACGAGGACAGAGACATTTATGGATTTATATTTGTCTGCAAGTGGATAAAAGGAGCTTTTGGCCCATCCAGGTTATACGTAACAATTAACAGTTTTTTCAAACTGTTTTTCTTTTTTCATCTGTTCCGGATTTAAATTGATTTTAATAAAGAAATACTCAGAAATGAGGTTTTATCATGAGAAAAAGGCTACGAGAATATGTAGAAAACACCAAAAACACTATTTTCATTGGAGTGGGTCTTTAACAGCATTGTTAAGGTCACTCTAGAGACAGATCTCAATTACAAGTTTTTGTGCTATGAAGGGGGTTTTGGATTGATAAGACTGCCTATGATTATAAACATAAATAAATCGCATTTAATTAATGTTCTGTTACATCTCTTTAATAATGACGACATCTTAAAAATAAATTATCTCCCTTCAAAAAATGTTTTCATATGCTTATTTATTTTTTGTCTATTAAAAAGTTGCCAAAAAATGTTTTTTTAAACTTCAAAACATCTTTGAACAAATCCAATTGAGATTGTAAAAATGAAGCTGTTGGACGTGTCTCCCCTTCCACCTCCTCCTCCGTTGCCATGCTGCTCCGCAGCAGGCGGGCCTGTAATCCCAGCAGCACCATTGTGTTGACCGGCAGGTATTTCCCCCGCCGCCGCTGAGCAGCAGCCTCAGCTGACTGGCCAGGCAGTGGAAGTGGGAGGAGCTCCCCTCCTAAAGGCTTGACTTTTCCACTTCCTGTCTGTGGGCCCGGCTTCTGTTGAAACGCAAAACAGGGGACCGTAGCTGATTGTTGATGCTTAAGTTTTCCCTTCGATAAATATATCAAACTCTGCGTGAGAATGCTCACATGTTTGGCTAGTTAATTCCTGAACATTCACAAACGTTAAAGACAACCACTTAGTATCCAGCAGTTTTCTATTCAGCCCAGTGAAGGGGTCTACTTATTTAATCTGGACTGATCTAGCCTACCCAGTGAGTAGTTAATGCCCCCTGTGTGTGTGAGTGTGTGAGTGTGTGCTTTGGGACTGAGGCCCTTGTCTAATACCCAGAGTTGCAACCTTTAGAGAAGAGGTTTCCAAAGTGATTCAGGAGGTTTATGGGGGCCCTCGAAGGGTTCACACTGGTCCTTAGTAAGCTCACTCTTTATGTCCTGAATGCAGCATTGGTCGCTCGCTCAACAGCTTCTGCACTTCTGTCTTTAAATGTCTTGCTGGTAAAAGTTTTTAAGAAGGTTTTTATTAAATCTTAAATAAGCTTAATTTTAATCATGAAGCCATCGGTTTCTGTTCTGTTTATCCTGTAATGTCTACGAAAAAGCACCAGATGTACAAGCAGAAGACTTCAGTAAACTGTCTTCAGTGGTTGGAAATAATACTTGGGTCTGGGAATCAAACCATCAATCAACTGCTGGACAGTTATTTCTGATTTGTTCCCTTGATGAAACTTAAATGTCTGTACAGTTTCAGTTAGCAAGGAACAACATGGAGGTTTCCCTCTGATTTAGTGTAAAAGAGGCAAAACATCCAAATTAACATAGAAAAATAACAATTCTAGCAGTTAATTTAACACAACTTTATTGTACAGTAGCCCTGAAGTCCAAAACATGTCAACAAATCAATCTGTGCAAAAATATATCACAGATCAAAATAAAATAAAAAATCTAATGATAAAAAACAACATAACATTTCAGGAAGTAAAGTTTGAAAAAAAAATCTAAAACGAAAGAATTTCCAGAAATCAAAGTGAAATGTAAAAAAATAGAACAAAATAGGAAACAGGAAATGCTATCCCTCATAGGACATCACTGATGTTTGAGTTTTAAAGGATAAAAGTGAAAGGAAGGACCAGAACTGTGGTTAAAGGTTGAATCACCAAACTTTTGCAGTGGGCGTGGCCAGAAGATGAAAGAAATAGAGTCTGTTAAAGAATAATGCTGCCAAATACCTTCAGGTTAAAAGGATAAACAAACCTCATCGTCCAGTCAGCAAAGTATTGACCATTTCTACTTTCTTATTTCATTCCACATTTTAGATTTTTGATTTTGCTTCGGCTTGCTTGTTTTCCAAAATAATTTTCTCTTTTTTTTGGATTTACGTTTTGGTTTCTGGAATTGTGTTTTGTTTCTAAATTGTAATGTTGCGGCCTGTTATAGTTTGTTTTTACTTTTCAGTTGTCATTTTGATCTTTAAAATGCTTTTGCCATTTTGTTGATGTCATTTGCCCTTCAGGGCCACCGTAGCGTATTGTAACAACAAAATTATTGATTGATACTAGACAATGAAAAGAGAAACGTTAAGTCATCAGTGGGCAGATCGATCTCAAATATCGGTAGTATTGATCTCAAGTTGGTATCGGATCAATACCTGTGAGATCTTAGCAGCAGCAGAGAAGGAGCATGCAGGCAGCATGCATTGTTCACCTATTTTTACTTTATTTAAATGCTGAGTAGTTTTTGACAATTTACTTTTAACCTGTTTTTATTGTTCTATTTAAGTCTTGGAAGTTAGAAATTATTTATATTTCTACCAGTTGTTTTTTTTTATGTTTAACATTTGATTTATTTTGTATCATAGTTACTTGTTTTTATTTTTAGTTGTTGACTATTTTGCATTCACTTCTTCACTTTATTTAATTTCAAGAAGTGTTCATTTCAATAAACTATTTACTATTTAAATAAATTTTTTTTTCGTAATTCTGTATTTATGTGCATCAAATAATTTTAGAAAAGGAAACTTACAAAAAAAACATTCATAGCGATTAAAAAAAATTGAGATTAGAGGTTTATCCATCGCGTTTACAAAAAATATTGAAATTGGTATCGATATTAGCGATATTGATTGGTTTTGGATCGATACCTGAATGCTCAGTAATGCCCTGTCTTACCAGTTATTGCACCACTAAAAAAATAAAGACAAAATACAATCTTAATACACAAGGTTTGTGTACATTATATTGTGCAAAAGTTTGTCTACATTATTATGATCCCCAGTGCAATTCCTTTTATTTTCTCTAACTCTTTGTTATATAGATATGCAACACATTTATTTATTTTTTCGATCTGCACATCCTTATCTTCCTCTATTATTTCTATCAGTAATGCTGCAACATTTAAAGTTCCCCACTGAGGAATGAAAAAGGGATTATCAGTTTTGAGTTTTTCATCACAGCTCAAATACAGACAGTATAAATATGTAGGTCATTCATTCATTTCTTGGGACGACAGTAAAAGTTTCTGCTGATGAGCCAGAATAATTACGTCTTTTGTTGATTTGATAGAAATTCTGTGTTCTGACATATTCAGAAGTGATCACAATAATGCTTCAGTGATCGTGCAGGTCTGTGTCATTTTTAGAATTCCTAAAAATGCAGAAAGGCTGTTGAATACAGTGAATGTATAGACTGCAACTCTTTAAACAGTGGCGCACCACTGCGGTGGCTTGTTAGGAACCGTGGCCTTTACAGCCTTGGTGGGGTTCATTTGTCCCTCCTGCACCGCTGCTTTGCCAGTTGGCAGGGTCAAGCCAGGAAACTGTCAGTGTCGATTGAGCTGAGTTGTGGAGGCTCAGCTAAAGAAGCCTTGCTATAGTTCCAAGGCCCACCTCTGTTTCCAAAGCATGGGAATAAAGAGCTCTGCATTCCACAGGTCTGATCTGCCAGCTTTCCTCCTGCCCGCAGTTCACAGGGAGCCCTGAATGAGATTAACAAAAGCGTTCTGTTGGACCCCTCCTGGCCGGCTTCCACATCAACAGCTCGCAAGGTCAGGGGTCACACTAACTACATTCATTCCCAGCAGACCCTTTGCTCCAAACACAGGCTGCCAGTCGCACAAACTCCCGGCTTTCCTTCTAATCCCCTGAGATATGTCTGATCTCTCCACATGTTTCTGCACAATTAAAGCAATATCACACCTTGCAAATGGAACATGGAGAAATAGAGTGAAGCCGGACAAGGTGCAGCCACGAAGACAAGCAGGCCAACAGGAGGAGGTGACTGCAGCACGCAGAGGAGTGGATGCATTGAATAATCCTGAATGGCATCATATAAATGATATTAACATGTGGCCCTTCAGGACAGTGAAACCTGACTGCTGATACTTCGTGAAAAAATACAAGTAGCTGATGTAAATGACTGTAATGAGAATAGAATTATTAAAAACAGCTCTGGATTTGACATTTTGCTGATTAAAAAAACAGCCTGTTTACATTTAAGCCGTTTTTCTGTTGCTCCACCGAAATAAATCACTTCACAGAGGCATCTGTTTTGCATTTTTGTTCAGATGTGAATGACTTTCCTTCATACCTGTATTCAAAAATAACACCTCCCAACACTAAACATTCATTACTTCATTGGAAATGAAGTGATGTCCTGCATCGAGATGGCTGCACTGTAAACAGGCCTCGTTGAAATAAGTTAAAAGTTCTACCACCATTGGTAATTTTCTTTAAATAAACACAAAAAAATCTGCCTATGGGCTAAGAAAAATGGTCTTACCTACAAATCTTATTTTAAATACTAGTCACTAAGATGTATTTTCAAAAACTTTTGATATTGAAAAATGGTCACTGAATTTTTCTTGAAACGGGTCTCTTTTTTAGATTCAGTTTTAAGAGTGTAGAATAAAGCTGGGTTGATAAAATTGATTAATCAATCTAAATCTTAGTAGATCAATAATCGATCCATAAAAGCAGAGATCGTTCTGACCCATAATTCTGAAGTCTGCTAGCTTGATGTTAACGTATTATGGGATTTCCCATAGGATGGCTAATGCTAACGCTAGTTCAAAGTAAACATACATTGCTGACTAAATTAACATCTTCATATAATCAGGAATGAATTTCCAAACTCTTTAAAATAAATATAATTTAAAGTAACAATCTGTGGTCAAAAGCAGTTTTTTTCTCATACTTTCTTCTTCTTCTTCTTCTTCTGTAACAAGGTTTAATTCGATAGCTCGATCGCCACCTAGTGGTAAAACTGGAACACCCTCCAAGAGAGGCAGAGCAATTTTTGGAGCTTCTCTGTTTGAGAATCCATGTAACACTGTATGTTATTAACAATCTTATTTTAATTTCACTATTAAGTTTTACAGTATGTAAAATATGTAAAATCAAAATTGAATTGAATTTAATTGAATTGAGAGGGTTAAAACAAATCGCAATTAAATCGATCCAGGTTCAGGTGAATCGAATCCAATCGATTTTGGAAATGATTGATAATACCCAGCCCTAGTGTGGAGCTCATCAGCAACCAATACATGGGAGGCTGAGTTTCCACATCAGCTCATAAAAGCTGTACCATACGTAACAATGTTTTTTAAACAAAAAGTCTTTCTCCATTGGATGTTTACGATAAAATTTCAGATCCAACTTCACATTTTTCCTCTAACCTTTCAGCCTTTTGAATTTCTTCAATTTTTTCATTTGCATGTTGAAAAAACATAAAAAAAACAGAATCCTCTCAATATGAGGAATTTGATATGTATTTTACACATTTTTTAGGTTTTAGGCAAGATTACTTTTTTCCTAAAGATTAATTGAATTAAATTTCAGATCGGTCACTATACCAAAGTATTTAAGTTCTTAAAAAAAACTACACTCAGGCTGGAATTAGAGTGAAAGAGTGAAAGGTCAATTAAATTAAAGTCTCAACATGCTATGACATTGTTCAACAACCCATAACAAAAAAAATAAATACACACATACAAGCATTAGCCATAACTCAAACAGCTGGTCTATCACAGAGGAATCGGGTCTGTTATTATTTGTCACAACAAAATAAAGTCTTTGATAAAAAATGCACATAAAAGTTCTATAACTAAAAAAGTATCTTATAACCACGTGTTCCTGTGCCTTGACCTCCCAACTTTGTGCTTCTTTGGTTTTTAACAGGATGAAGTTTTTTCATGAAACGTCGGCTTCATTCTGCATCTGAAACTAGTTATGTCAAACAGTAGCAGCCAGATTAACCGGAAAAGAGGGGAGCAGGAGGTGCAGGAGGAGCAGGAGGAGCAGGAGGTGCAGGAGGAGCAGGAGGAGCAGGAGGTGCAGGAGGAGCAGGAGGTGCAGGAGGTGCAGGAGGAGCAGGAGGAGCAGGAGGTGCAGGAGGAGCAGGAGGAGCAGGGATCCAGCGACTGAGGAACGCCGTACAGAAAGTGGGAGATGTGGCCGGGAGATGTGGGTGGTTGGTGGGGAATGTTCACAGAGAGGATCATACCTTACTTTTTTCTCGTCCTTGATCTGCCTGCTTTTCTTTAAGCTGGATCCAGAGCCCCGCCTCCCACCCAGCCGCCGCCGCCGCTGAGCCCTCGGCACAGAAGGGGTGGTGGTCGGGGGGGACCTCAGGCAGCTGCAGGCTCTTCTGGAGCCCTCCACATGGAGGAGGAGGGGACAGCGAGGAAGGAGGGCTGTAGTGGATGAAGGCAGCGTCGCGCTGAGACGTAAAAACTTAAGAGAGGTGGCTGATGACAGCATGAATGCAGCAGAGGAAATTGCATTCAGAGACACAACACGGGCACCCAGAGAGATTGAGTTTCAAAGTGAGAAGCAGAGTGGAGCATTTCCCAGTCGATCTGCTTCCGCTGCTCAGGGCCTGGTGTTTTTTTTTTTTTTTTTTTTTAACTTGCTGATTTACTTTCTCTAGCCTCTACTCAGAGACCTTTGGTAGACCAAACCCAGCTGTCATGAAGCAGAGGGCGCACACTCTGGACAGGTATATCTATGCTCACCCTTTTTAGGGAATATTTTACCTATTAGGCTTTATTTTAACACACAAAAGATGCTGACTCAACATAAAGCGGAGATTTGAGCCAGCACTTTCTCAATGAAAGGAAATTGTACAAATAATCACAAGTCTTTGCAGTCCTGAAGTTTCTAAAGCTGAAATGGATTAGTAATAGTTTTCTACTGTTAATAATTGCAATTGGCTGATGATGCTAGGTTCCTGACTTCTGATTTAAAAGTCTGGAATGTAGTTCTTCTCACAATAATAATAATAATAATCATCTTAAAGCAAATAAAAACAAACTTTATTAATAAATCATACTTCTGTAACTTTAGGTGATTTACATAGTAAACACTTTAAAATTTAAAACTCTCCAAAAAATATCTACACACAAAAAAATATAAAGCACACACAATGCCCCCCCCAGGAGATCCTGCAGCGACCCTGTCCACTGAGGAGGCTCAATCGCTGGTGTGGAGGATTCCTCTGAGGAAAAGGCTGGAGTAAAAACTAAGAACAAGAATGAAATACGTAGAAAAAATACAGATTGATGACAGGAAAAATAAATAAATAAACCTCCCTAGATGGACATGAATTAAATTATGAGTTAATGAAATTACTAAAAACAGAAGTATGAATACATGCAATTATTTATCAATTATTATTTTTTTTTTATTTCAGTTAAAAGCCAAATTATTATTTTTTTCTTCTACATGTTAACCCTAAAGCTTGCTACATGTCACTGTAGTCCAGCACCCTTAAAAAAGACTGTTCTGGGGTCATCCTGTTGCCTTCTCTCTTCTTAACTGAACAGATTTGATTTCTGACTGATGACTTTTTAGGAAATGACATTCACAGATCTAAAAAACAGACAGAGGTGTGTGTGACAGAGTTCATTTGCTGCAACCATTCCAGCTTCATGAACCCTGAAAGCATAATTACATAACAAACAAAATGGTCCCAGCAGTAAAGCAGCATTATAAAAACATCAATAGCAGCTTCATTTGTTTGAAAAGAATAGATTGCTGCTGAGCACATCTGTGTCTTGAGGTCCTTCTGTTCAATCAAGATGGAAATCCTGCATTTACCTGCATAAATGGGATTTTTGCAAGTATATAAAAATGAGTTTATGGTAAAAAACAAAACAAAACAAAAAAAACTTTCTGTACACCTATAATGTTCTTCAGAGACACAAACACATGAACACAATAAATCTAAGATTTGGATCATGAGGTCATCAATGACTTATTAACTGAAGATCCACTGAGTAAAAAGTACTACATGTACCATGAATGAAAGTATAAACATAGTAAGTTTACTTGAAACTGTATACATGTAGTATAGGAATTTTACTACCTGAATATTTCTTAATACTAATTTGGAACATTTTAAGTTTACAATAATAATTACATCATGCCTAAAAAGTAAACTTTAAGGATACGGCCTCACTTTTATTATAGACTACTTGTAGTAAGCTTAAATAGAGAACTTTTTTGGGAGGGGTCATGATCTTTTTAAGGGTTCATTACATGTTTGTACATTACAAACTGAAAATGGGCCACAACCGTTCATGATTTTAAAAGAAACCAAAAGTATAATTTATACAATTTTTGGGAAACATATGAATTTTTTTTATTCTTTTTTCAGTTTGTCAGACTGAAACAGTCATAGTCTATAAATCTCTCCCTGGTGTTTTCTGTTTTTGATGTAGCACTTTCAGATGATCTGAAGTGATAAATGATGCTTTATTAATAAACTGAAGTGAAATAAAATGCTGCTTTTTCTTCATTTTTCTTTACGTTTGTTTCAATTGCTGCTCACCATCAGATTGAAAAAATGACAATTTTATATCCTAATATTTTCTTGATTCTTTTTTGTTTGTTCCTTCTTTAAATTTAGTTTATGGCTTTTTTATTTGTTATAATATGCAAAGACAGTTAAAAACTTGAATTTAAAATATTATTACATTAAATTAAAGATGTTTTAAGTCATATTTTATTATGAAATTATGTGTATTAACACTTCAAAATGCTCCAAAACTCCAAAATTATTGTCATTTGCCATTGATTTATCACTTTGCTTGGAATCCCATCATCAGTGATTAATTGTTAACATTTGTAACATGACCTCTAAGGATAGCTGATAAAAGCTTTAATCAACAGCCTCAGACCTAAAATCAGTAAATGGCGTCTATTCTTAGGCGCCTTTTCCCCCTCTCCAAAACTCTATAAATCCTAGTCCCATTCACACACATGCACGGATAGAGGCAGAGCTGCCATGCTCCAGCGCCAGCAAGGCCACCGGGAGCAATGTGGGGTTAAGTGTCTTGCCCGAAGATGCTTCAACACATGGGCAGGCAGAGCGGGAACGGAACGAATGTAGATGATCATTGCATGAGCTCAGACGCGTGGAGTCGGTGTGCTGCAGTCCGGTTTGCTTTGAATCTCCAATAAACATGCAAAAATCTACATTTTGATAGGAGTCCAAATGAGAGGTAGTTTGTCAAACACTGTCTGAGTGCTCCAACAGAGGGCGCTAGGACTCAATTTGTGGATACACTAAATCTAAGCCCGGTGAGGCATGTGTTTTTGTTTTTTTTTTCCTTTAAAGATTAATAATTGATGAGAAAAGTGGAGAATTCAGACACCAGTAAACAAAAACACAGTTAGTCTGACAAA
Organism: Oryzias melastigma; assembly: GCF_002922805.2. Classification (NCBI taxonomy): domain Eukaryota; kingdom Metazoa; phylum Chordata; class Actinopteri; order Beloniformes; family Adrianichthyidae; genus Oryzias; species Oryzias melastigma. The sequence continues at coordinate 33,364,775 of NC_050520.1, read as the reverse complement.
ACTGGATGGCTAAATCAGGCTGCTGTCTGGATCACAAGGTGATAAACAGCTCTAACTGCACACATGTGGAGGGGCTCCAAATCTCCGCCAGCCTCCCGTCTGCCTTCAGGAGGATTAGTCATGTGCCGGAGTGAGAGGAGTCCCAGTCAAATCAGATCTTCGAAAAATGAAAAAGACAACAACAAAGAACATCGCACACCCGCTTCCTCTTGTGCAAAGACTCGCAAAAAACATCTCCCATAAGCAGCAGCCTGAACATGTACAACCAAACAGTCAAATCCCAGAGATGGTGTTTTATGATCTGCGTAATAACTTGTGTGGATCAGCACTCCCCGTGCTGATCTATGAATCCCCGGTAATCCCCGAGAGGTAGTGACAGCTGATTTAGAAATACCCTGGGCTCCGTGGTGGAGGTAAACGGAGGAGCTTTCTTGCAGAGAGGTCTGCAGAGTCTAAATCACTTTTGGGAGAGACAATGAGCATCATCTTGTGGGATGTGTGTCAACCAGGGGGGGTTGAATTGTTGTAGGGCCACTGGCTGGACCATGCTGCATTAACTTTACGAACCAAGAGTTGGCTTGTGTTCACAATGTCTCTAAAAAGTTTCCTGTAGGAAAGAAAAAGTAGATAATTCATGTACCTAATGGGAGCCATAAATCCTCATATTAACCTCGCTGCATCGCAGAAGAGGGCATGGCCAGAAGAAATAAGAGACAGATGAGGCAGCGAAGAAAAGACATCTATTAAAATGCAGAGAGAGAAAGAAAAAATAAAGAAAAACGGCAAGGATAGCTAAAGTGAGACAATAAAACAAGCGGGGAAGATGTGGGTTCACACTGAGACATGATCCAGACAATCAAACAAAGAGGAAGGAGGGGAACCTCAAAGGGAGACGGAGTAGAGGAAACGAAAGGGTGATGGCTGGGGTGAGACAGGAGGCGAGAGGGGCCTGGTGGCAGGGCGCAGGCCTGGGTGGTGCGGCGCTAACAGGCCCTCGGGGACCCTGCGCTGCAGGACCATATGGGGAGCAGTGAAAGGGAGAGGAGCAGCGGGAGCCTCAGGCTGACAAGCCACTGCTGCCCCTGCTTCAGCTGTTCCCCTGGAGCCCCCGGGACCTGGGGATTAGATATACACAACAGAGACAATGCATGCAGGACAACACACACATACAGAGTGGACACCAGTGAAAAGAGTGCATCCACTCGGAGAGCAACAAAGACTGAGGGAAAAAATGGGCCCGAACAGCAACTCCTGCAGGCATGTTTAAAAGCAGCTGAAGCTCTGGAAGATGCAGAGAAAAGTTCTGCCACCTATGAGCAAAGTAAACTTTATTTAAACACACACATGCACAAACACACAGCTAAAGACTAAACACAAGAAGCATGAATATTCAGTCTGACGTAAAACTGCACATTCATAGTGCAACCACACACAAATATGCAAAATAATATCAAAGCATAAGATTCAAAGTTTCAATTTCCAATACAAATTTTGGTTAAATTCCCTTTATAATCATTTTTTATCTTTTGTTCTCAGTGGTCTTTTAGTAATGACGATGCCAAAACTAAAATCATTTTCTAGAATGTCGCTTCTGCAGAGTACCAGGAGTTTATCTGAAATGTACCTCTGAGTTGTGAGTAGTAAGCCTCCCTCCACTTCCCGTTATCAATCTGCTTACACCAGGGGTGTACATGCTTTCCAGTCAACCTGCCATTGAAGCTCCTTATTGGCCAAACACACCTGATCCAGGTGATCAGCAGCACATAAGGCAGGATTTTTGGAAAACCAGCAGGAGGCCGGCCCTCGAGGACTGAATTTGAAAACCCCTAGCTAACAAGCGCTAGCTTGCAGCCCATCAAAATGCCAAGTTAACATTATCGGTGCAACTTAATGGCGAGATATACAAAAGCTATCCAACCAGCTCAGACGAGAGAAACCAAAACCTACATGGATCTATCTGTCAGCGAGCTGATGCATAAGTTATTGCTACAAATTTGTAAAACGTCTTCTTTTTTTTGGTCTGCTTCTAAATTTAGAACATTTAGAATTAAGACATTCTCAAAAATAGAATTTTAAGCTCAATTTTCTTTCTGTGTGTAATCTATCATCAGAATAAATGTTGCAATAACATGTTAAAAACACATTTAAGTGGCGACTTAAAAAGAACTCCAACAAAGTTTCCACAGCTGAAGTGTCAATCCATCTCTAATCTAGATGTAAGTTACTTCCAAATGTTAGCAGATTTCACATGACTTATTATTACTCAGAAATAATCATATAACTTCTAATTTTATTCTATGAAAAAAGGTAATGAATTACATGAGACCTGAATTACTTTTAAGTTACTTTATTTAAATTATCTACAAAAGTAGAACAAAACACCTAAAGTAACAAATATACCACAAAGTATTTCTTTACTTAAATGAGAGACTCCATGAAGGAATAATGATTACAAACAATGCTGTTTGCAGTTGGAGGATGATCATTTTGCTTTATTCGGTTTAGTTAAAAAAATAAATAAATAAATAATACAGGTTTTCTACTATAAAAATGGAAAACAAAGAACAACAGAGAACTTTGTTTGCCTTTAAATCAAAAATACTACCTGACAAAAGCTGGTTAACATGAGTACACCTATAGCTTACGACAACCAAAGACAGACAGCTCTGTGAAAAACAGAACTAAAACACACTAATAAGGATCACACAAATGAAACTTAATTATTTGGATCTATAAAGGCTAACAGGAAATCTCGGTCAGTCATTTAGGTTCATATAAAAATAAGTTTAAAGTGATAAACACATCTGAAAAAAATATGTTTATGACATTCTTTACAACCTGTAAATACCTCATAGTGTTGCTGCTTTAAAAATAAAAATCTAGATAGATTATTTGTTGCAATACACTAGACAAGTCAATAGACATTAAATGAGTAAAATGTTTTGTTTTTTTAAGTTTATATGTTAATCCCCTAACAGTTATCTACCTGAAACTGGAGCTCTGATTTTAAAAGAAGAAAAAAATCTTGTTATCATTCATTACAAAATTAATCCATAAAAATGCTTCCATGGATGATGGGACATCTTGGTCAAATTATTTTTGGCATCCAATATTTGTTTTATTTTGAAAATTGATTGAAGAGGGACCCTAAAGTGCATGTTTTATCCTGGTATTCCTCCTAAATATTACTGGGACGATAAACAACACATCTGTGTTTTGACAGAAACAAGTGAATATATTCAGTTGATAATATTGAATATTTTTTTAATGACACTAAGCCAAAAATAAAAACAATCTTAAAAATAAAAAAAACAGTTTAATGCTGAAAAAACCTGGAAAACTGGTTGCTGTTTAGCACCATGGCTCTAGTAGTCAGCTAGCATTTCTTATTTTAGCCGCGGTAGTTTAGAGTCCTTCCTTTGACAGTATGTGTCACAGAATGCACCAGATTATAAAGTGCAATACAATTTTGTCATATAAAGGCACATTAAAGGAGACAAAAGAGTCAGAAATAAGTCTCTTAGACTTTATTACTGAGTTTACAGTAATTCTAGATTAGAACGGGCTTGTAATACTAACAACTGTAACATTAGCTACATCATGAATTAGCCTTTGTAAAACGAACTTATTTATGAGATATAGTTGCAGTGCTTAATGTTCTGATAATTAAATAACATGTATTTTATAATGTTGCCTGTGAAAAAATTGTATTTGTATTCAGATAATTATTAAGTTATAATTAATAAAATACTGAAATATTGTACTGGCATTGTCTTGGAATATGTCAGGATACGTATCGTATCATACTTGGTGTATCGCAATGCACATTATATATGGCAAGGCAAGTTTATTGTATAGCACATTTCATCCTCAAAGTGCTTTACATAAAACATTAAAGGAAACAATCAAAAGAAATAGTAAAGGTGTGATAATTAAAATAAAATGAAAAGAAAGTAAAAAGAACTAAATTTAAAACAATAATAGATAAACAGTGCGGATGTAAACTTTTTGAATACATACTAATCCAATGCAGCTGAGAACAGGTGAGTCTTTAGCCTGGATTTAAATACACTGAGTGTTTCAGCTGATCTGAGGTTTTTGGGAGTTTTCTGAATGTTGTTCTTTATAACCTCAGCCAGTGGGAGCATGTAGATGTTAAACAGAAGTGGTCCCAGGATGGAGCCTTGGGGCACTCCAAATGTAATTTCTGTTGGTTCAGATGAGAAGATATAACATCTGTATCGCAATATGTATCATGCGTGACATGTGTATTGCAAAATGAATTGTATCATGACAGGTGTATCCCAATCAGCATTATATATGACATCCGTATTGTGATATGTATCATATCATGACATGTGTATTGCGATACATACCGTGTCACCAGACTCTTGTCATTTCACACCCCTATTAGAAATGTTCGCCATGTAAGCATATTTATAGAAACTGTAACTCCCAACCATGTTTGCAACAAGTAAAAAACAGACCGATACCATTAAAATAGCTGTAACTGTGACTATGCTAACATTCAACCTTGTGAGTATAAAGTGCTCCAGATTATCAAGCACTCTAGAATATTATGAAAAAAAAGGTTTTTAGACCCGTCTTATGGTTCAGAAAGTATGGTAAGTCGTTTGACTCAAGGAAACATGTATCACATTAATGTAGACAACATTTGTATCAACCTTTTTCCTTTGTTTAAACACACACACAGTGATATAAATAACATTAGACAAGACAGTTAGGTATAATTCACAGATATAACCACAAAACTATTTAAAATCAATATATTTATCTGACCATAGACCTTAATTGCAATATCCACACTCTTTATTTCATAAAAACAATGTTAGAAAGAGCTACTTCCGTCTGTAAAAACTGAACCATCTCTGACTACTTGTGTTAACCTCTGGCTCAGCTGTTTCTGTTCATGTTTTGTTTTCTCCCACAACAGCCTTTTTAAACTCCCCTAAAAGATTTCCAGAGCCTCTTTCAGAGAGCTCCTCACTCCAGTCCTCCAGCAGCCCCTCCGGTTCATCCAGACTTTAGGCTCTTCAATTTCTGAATGGTTTTCTACAACTATGTATTTTTTTGGTTAATATGTTCATTGCAAAATGTGGGTACCTTTAAGGACTGTTTGTTGAAAGTAAATAATAACTAGTAGCCTACTATGAGGATAGGACAATCAAAACATTAAGAAAAACCCAATTTGATGATTTTCAGGACAGTTGTTTGATCATTAAAATAAAACAGACAAAAATAGAATTCAGGTTGGTCTCTTTTATTGCTTTAAAGGTCAAAACCAGAAACATAGATTGGAATTTTTGACACATCTGGTTAATCAGATGAGATTACCCCAGAGATTTAGGTATCCAGTTATCTAATTGATGCTACACAGATAAACACAGAATATGTTGTGGTTACTTTCTTCAAATGTTCCCACTCCATTTTTTTTTAACTTGGACAGTGGAAACACTGTTTTTGTACAGTACACACAGGGTTGACTTTTTTCTCATAGGCTTGAAACTTTAGCTATTTATTAAAACTCTCCTGAACTGAATTGGATTTTGGGTAAAAACTTGCCGGTGGACTTTTGTGAATGTTTTCTGCCAAATCAGAAGCATATAGTTTGTACATATTAGGTATCTTTTAGCGTGGAGATTTTCACGATGCACATCAGGGTCATCGTCCGGGTCAGCGGGGAATCAGATGATTTGCTGCTCAAAGGCCACAGAAGAGTTTGATGAAGGGCTTGTTTTACTGAAAAGTGTTCTAAATCTTTCAAACATCTAGATTTCGCTCTTCAAGAGACATTTGAAATTACAACCTGCAAAGTGGCTCCTGAACACTCCTTAGCCTTAAGTGTCTGAACTCACCTGTGAGTTTTCAAATGACACCGACTGTTTGCATGGATTTTAAAACGTAATTTAAAAATTTTTAGCTTTGAAATTTTGGGTTTAAAACAAACACAACAGGAGTTATAAGAGATAAATGTGATAGCTCTTGGAATAAAACCGTTGGGACTTTGAGTTATGCTTCACCTGGCTTTTTGGACTATTTTCTTCTTGTTTTGACCTTGTCTTTGCTGTTTGTACAGATTCGTACATTTTTATCTTGTCTCTTGATGTTTAATCTTTTGCTATAGAACATAAGAACAGATTGGTCCCTATTTCTGTGACATTTGTAGTAAAAATATGACAAAATGTGTCACTTGAAATTGAGCTTTATTGACAGTTTTCGGTTCTTTGTGGAATTATTGTGTAATATAAATAAAATGGATCTTCAAAAAATAAGCTGGGGTTATACTTCAAAGACGGTTTGAAAAAAAAAAAAAGAAGAAGAAAAACCTGCTTTAAACATACAATTTTAGAGAAAATTGTGAAGTCCCTGGACATCTAATGGCCTAAGTCTTCATTTATTTCATTTGTTTATCTGACTCTAAGAAGAAGTTATGAGGTTTTGAAACCGTGTACAGCCTGGGAGGTTAGTGTTGCTGATTTAAAATTGCCTGATCATAAATAACAGCTACATCCTCATGTGGGCCACTTATGAGTGGGAGCATGCTCACTCAACTTTTCACTGCAGACTAACAGCGTATCCTGCTGACATGAAGCATGTCAATCACAGGTCATAGCTGTACATTTTAACAGGTGGTATCAGATCTGATGTGATTCTGTTCTGTGCATCTTCGCACATTAACATAATGATAATTGACAACAAACCAGAAGGTTTAGATTTCTGCCATGACAGGCTGTCCATATCTGTGATGTCATCCAACCTGCTCACGTTAATGATGATCTTTGATGGACACCAGTGTGACTGAATGATCCTAACATGCTGCCATGACATGATTTAAAACCCGCTTTTGTTGTCATGGTAATGGATGGGACATGCCATGAACTTTTGATCTTTGGAAAAATATTTTTCACTCTTCTAAGAATAAGATGTTAAACTTTTATTTTTAAATTTCTTTATTTTTACATAAATTAGAGTTCCAGCTTTAAATCTTGTTTTGGAAGTTTTTATGAGCTGAAACCCACATTTTTGTAAAAAATAAACACATAGTTGTAATTAAACAGTGGGCCTTCAATAAAGGCAATGAATACACTTTTCCTCGATAACTGTTGGAAAATGGTCTGTACCTGTAGTAGCTTAGGGGACTCCGTACTCTTGCTCTTCTCATTGGTCCAGGTATCTGACACCAGGTGATGTAGAGTTTATGAAATACCAACATGGGCTGTCATGGACCATGATCAGACACTTCTGAGGCAAGTTATCTAACAGTTTATTAGTTAATCTAAAACCCCCTCTTCTAGCTTCTTCTTCTTCGAGAGACTTGTATTACTCTAAACCAGGGGTAGGCCACAAAGAGTTCTAAAACTTGACAGAGGGGCCAGATCAGGTGCTTGAAGTCCTTTGATAAACGACTTCAAATGAGAAAAAAAGACATAGAATCTGGCCAAAACCTTTTTTTAATTTAAAAACTGTGATTTTTGTTGCAAGTGTGGTGCCGAAAACACACACTTTGAAAAACACTGTGTTTGTTGTGTTGGAATGATTGAAGAAATGACTTGTCTGACTCGACCAACATTTCTGACATAACATAAATGCAAATTGACTTTCTGTACTTAAACACAAGTCAGTTTATTTACGGTGCACCATCTAAGGAGAGACACCAAAATTACATACATAGAAAACATTCATATGAATTATCAATATAATTTATTCCAGTCTGGCAAACTACAGTCCAGGGATCACATTAAATTGTTCATAGGGCCAGACATGGCCCCTGGGTTTGAATTGCTCTGTAATTTGCATATATGGTTCTTTTTTTAATTAGTGATGGGAGGATGAAGCTTCATGAAGCACTGAATCCTTTCATCCAGTTGGTTTACTCCAGCGCAAAGGCTTCCTATAGCTTAATTTGCTCTAGTAGGACCTCTACTAGAATAAAAATAATTTATATAAGTGAAGTGTTTGCCATTTTTGCAAAAATATGTGAATAAAACTATTAGAAAAAAATTAAAGATGCTAACATGTATAATGTAGTTTGCTGTGTATAGATCGATAGATATAGACTATAAAGAACGTCACATCACTACTTTTTATATTTTCACTTAGCAGTTAGTAGGAATAGAGGAATTTGTATTCCAAGCGTTTTTCTGATGTGTCACTGTCTTGTATTTTATTTATTGTCTGGGTTACTTGTGTGCACATTATGACATAATAGCAGTGGCCCTTATTTCTCAAAGAAGATAAAATATGTTGGGGAAGTTTTTTGTTAACTTCTGTGCAGCTGAATGTCTCCTGGAAAAAAAAAGGGAAAAACATTTGTTAAGCCAGCTGCTCTGGTGAGCTGCCAAGTTCCTGTCAGGTCCATGACCAAACTTTCAACTTAATCTACCCCCAAAAACTACCTTGTGATCCAGCTGGAGAAAGTTACCTGCCTAGATCAAAAAACGGAGTGGGGGAGTGTGTTTGTGTGGAGGGCAAGATGAGAAGCTTCAGGCCGTTGCTAAATCTACCCCATGGCAGTGAGTACCTGCTGTCTGCTATCTCCGTCCCTCCTGTAGCCCGAGGCCATGAAAACAGCCATGGCTAACATTAGACTGTGTTTCCTAAGGCTCAGTGAATGAGAGTACCACCTGTCTGCCTTTAATCGCACCAAAAGTAGATTTTTCTATCTTTTGTCTTCAATCTTCACAAGCCGACGAGCTGCTGTCTCTTTTACGACATGCTTGGAGGTTGGACTAAAGTTCCCTCCTGGAGGTCGGGAATTACATCTTAGCCTGTCAGTCATCCATCCAGCCAACCTTCACTTTTTTCCAGTCAATTTGCTACCTGTCAGCTTTGGAGTCCTAAATTTCCTCCCAATCCCCCCGTTCAGCTCTGGATGACAAACAGCTAATTAATTTCCCTCACACCAGAAGAAGCGAGACTCAAGCAGGGGATGAAGACCGCCTTTAGCAAAAGAGAAGTGGAGGGATTAATTCATGAAGATTGTTTTTTTCTTTTTCCTGCTGGTGGTATTTGCATGAGGAGATGTGGCTTTAGACTTCCGTGTCTCGTCCTCTCCTGTCTTTTCCACACCTACACCACTAATTTACATTCACCTCTTTCTTGGATCTATTCTCCTCAATTTTAGCCTTTGGCGCTCTTTCTTTCCAATGGCCTTATGCACGCAGCAAAATGCATAAATTACACTAATAGAAAATTTATGTTAAATCCACAGTTTTCATAAGAATTAGGCAAAATAAAGGGAAGACAAAGCCTAAACGTGCCTGTGTCACTATAAGTAATGGTGAAACTGAAGTGCAAATCACACCAACAAATCACTTGATGCAAAAACCTATGAACCCACTCAGGGCCAAATTAAGCTCTAGTAACATAAAAATGTGATACTTGGGGTAAAATTCTTCTTCATTCAGTAGGTAGTTAGAATTTAGCTGTTGCTAATCTGCAACACCTACCCTGAGAGGGTTAAAGGTCACAACGGCAACTAAAAAAGCAGAACAGTTATTAGAAAAAACAACATTACATTTTAGAAATCAAAACAACATCCCAGAAACCAAAAAAACAATAATACAAAAATAAAATAATAGCTTTTGGGAAAACAAAAATAGTTTCCAGAAATCAAAATTAAATATTATAAAATTAAACAAAAGAAGAAACCAGAAATGGTGGGTACTATAGGACTTGGCTGATTGGATGATGATTTTTGAGTTTTGATGTTCAAGTTTAAATGGATCCTCAAAGTTCTTAGAATTATAAAAGTTTTATGATTAGCAGGTCTACGGAGCAGATCTAGTATCGGTTCATGACCATATTTTTTTTTAACTGAAAAACTTTATCATCCAATGAGCGATGTCCCATTATAGCTACCTTTTCCGGTGTCCGTAAAAAAAGAAAAAAGAAAAAACATTTCGGAAAACAAAAATAAAAATGAAAAGAATTAAACAAAAGAAGAAATCGGAAAAGGAAAGTAAATCGCTGAATGGATGATGACGTTTGTCTATCATTTTAACTGAAAGTTATTTGACATGAATCAACACCGGATATTGAAATGGTTTATTTCAAACAATCAAGCAAGAATTTATGCAAAATACAATCAACAGAGGTTTACATCCGTACATTGATAAGATAACTGGGCATCAAATTATAGATAGTTTGGAGGGAGGAAACAAACTATAATCGCACCTTGGCTCGACCTTAGCATTTCCTTTACATGAATTATCATTTTACTTTACTAACATACCGACAGGCCATTAAAAATCCTTGTTTATCAATAAATCACATGACTATGTAAGCAGATATAATGCTATTTCAGACTTTATCTCAGTTTATGCAGATCTATGATCAATATTCAGGAAACTTCAGTGAAATAAACGCAGATTGTTTTTCATTTAAAAAATCATTAATATAATTCACGTATCAAATGTGTTAAAAAATATAATATGCATACAGATTATTATTATTTGATTCCTTCATTCTCTGTGCTAATCATAACATTTTTATAATATGCAGACATTGAGGACTCATTTGAAAAAACGTAATTGTCAAAACTTAAAGATCATCATTTAATCAGTTATAAACCATAGTACCTAACTTTTCTCGTTTCTTATTTTGTTTCATTTTTTTTATATTTTATTTCTATTTCTGGGAAATATTTTTCATTTCAAAAAAATTTTTCGTTTCATTTTTTTGAATTTGGGTTTTGGTTTCTGGAATTTTTTTTATTCATAAAATGTAAAATTTTTATTATTATTATTACCTTTTAAAGTGTTTTCATTTTAATTCTTAAAAAATATTTTGTGTCAAGTGATTTGTTCGTGTAATTTGCACTTCAGGGCCACTTCTTCAAGAAGTCCTTTAAGAATAAATAATAGCCCCCCCCCCGAAACAAAACAACAGCATTTTTGTGTATCTTTAAAATCTGATGGAGATGAACTATTTGTATCCTTCTTATGTCTTTTAAACTGAACTACTGCTTCTGTGAAGCATTAGCCTGAGTTCACTAATGACAATAATATACAAGGGTCGCAGCTCTACTCTACTATTTTCACCACTTTGTTCATATTATGATGTATCGAACTGAGTTCCACTGTGCTGCCGAGGCAGAAGGGAAGCCTCCAATTCTAGTCTGTCATGTGACCATTATTAGTTTTGCAATCAAAATGATGTACAGAAAGGTCACTTTAGTGAAAGGATCGTCTCTTTACTTTTAACGAGACCATACATCATAAAGCAATCTGAGGGCAATAATCGTTCATCATTATTGAGACAACAATTCTTCTTTGGGGACCTAGTGGCTGAATGGAAACAGATTTCTGTAAGCTAAGGTGTGGGAGATGGGATGCTCTAGAAACACAAGACCATGTAATGACTTGTAATGAAACAGACAGAAAAAAACTGCAGTAATCCCTCCCCCCCCTTTTTTTTTACTCCACAGACCAAATAAATCCATAAAGATCTCAAGAAAGCATAAAGAAAGACATTTGTGGGTGTTCTCAGCCTTCCAGTCATCTAGCATCAAATCCTGTTGTAAGCTTTGTACCAGATGTACCATATTTTCTGCACCATAAGGCACACTTGAAAGCCTTATTTTTTTTTTCCAAAACATTTTTAATAACCTGAAGTGGCTAATATATGGCTTAATTCTGGTTGTGATCAGTTGAGATTTTTTTTTTTCTTTTTTTAAGAATTGCAATCAAGGTTGGGTGTTATTGTAAATTCACTAGTGTTGCTAACGTGTAACGGCATTAAACTGTGTTTTTTTTTTTTGGTCACTAACAGCATTGGGAGTTAGTATAGCCACAGTGACGTTTGTTTAAGCAGTGTTAGTTTGTTTTTTACATGTTGCAAACAAGGTTGGGAGTTACAGGTAATGTGAATGTGCCAATGATGCTAACGTGTAGCATGCTACAAACACCGCTACAAACAATTACTGTGACTGACAGACTTTTCTCTGACTATTTTGTCTCACTAATAGTTTGGTACATTTATAACATGTTTGAAAGTAAACCATTCATTGACCATATAATCCTTATAATCAGGTGCCCCCTATTGTGTGGAAAATACAGAATTTGAAATAGCATAGAGACACACTAAGCTGCAGCAATAGACAATGTTAATTTTTAAAAAGCCTACAAAGAAATGGCCAAAAAATGTAATCTTGAATTATTTTTTGCACATTATTAGATATTAATCTGCTATTGTATTTTATTAAATACACAAGTTTTTCACAGTGAAATATTATAGATAATAAAACAATAAACACCATAAAATTCAATTCCTACTTCTGAAAACATGTCAAATAAAAAAAAGAATCAATAAAAGTATAGTATAACCGAGAGGTGAGTCATTTCTCGACAGACACAGGCCTGTGTTTACAGGTCTCTTCTCTGTGTATCATGTATGGCACTGCCCCGTTCACACCCACACAGGCACGTGCTAACACTCACTCTCCTGAGAGCTGCAGCTGCAGTAACAGGTCCATGTATTTTGCAATGCAGTATTAAGAAGCAAATGTAATGTTTTTACAGTTTTGAATTCTTAACATTTGGTGCAGCACTGAAAGATGACACTACAAACAATGGTTTTTAATACAGCACTGCTGATGCTGAAACCATGGCTGCCTTGTTTTACATTCTTTGCAAAGAGACAGGAACATAGAGTGACCTATAAGAGCGGAGGTAGAAGCACACAGATAGACTACATCTTGTGTAGACGGTGTAATCTGAAGGAGATCAGTGACTGTAAAGTAGTGGTTGGTGAGAGTGTTTCCAGACAGCACAGGATGGTGGTGTGTAGGATGACTCTGGTGGTGAAGAAGATGAAGAAAGAGAGGGCAAAGGCAGAGAAGAGGACAAACTAGTGGAAGTTGAAAAAGGAGAAATGTTGCTTGACTTTTAAGAAACAGTTGAAACAGGCTCTGGGTGGTCAGGAGGTACTCCCAGATGACTGGATAACTACAGCTAATGTGATCAGGGAGACAGGTAGGAGTGTACTTGGTGTGTCATCAGGAAAGAGAGTTGATAAGGAGACTTGGTGGTGGAATGAGGAGGTGCAGGAGTGTATACGGAGTAAGAGACTAGCTAAGAAGAAGTGGGACACTGAGAGGACTGAGGAGAGTAGACAGGAGTACAGGGAGATGCAGCGTAAGGTGAAAGTAGAGGTGTCAAAGGCCAAACAAAGAGCTTATGATGACTTGTACGCTAGGTTGGGTAGTAAGGAGGGAGAGACTGACCTGTACAGACTAGCAAGGCAGAGAGATCGAGATGGGAAGGACATGCAGCAGGTTAGGGTGATCAAGGATAGGAATGGTAATGTGGTGACAGGTGTCAGTGGTGTAATGGAAAGATGGAAAGAATACTTTGAAGAGTTGATGAATGAAGAGAATGAGAGAGAACAAAGAGTAGAAGAGGTGACGGTTGTGGAGCAGGAAGTAAGAAAGATTAGTAAAGGTGAAGTGAGAGGGGCTTTGAAGAGGATGAAGAGTGGAAAGGCTCTTGGTCCTGATGATATACCTGTGGAGGTATGGAAGTGTCTAGGAGAGATGGCAGTGGAGTTTTTGACCGGGTTGTTCAACAGGATCTTAGGTGGTGAGAAGATGCCTGAGGAATGGAGGAGAAGTGTGATGGTGCCCATTTTTAAGAATAAGGGAGATGTGCAGAGTTGTGGTAACTACAGAGGAATAAAGCTGATGAGCCATACAATGAAGGTGTGGGAAAGAGTAGTGGAAGCCAGACTAAGAGCAGAAGTGAACATTTGTGAGCAGCAGTATGGTTTCATGCCAAGAAAGAGCACTACAGATGCAACATTTGCTTTGAGGATGTTGATAGAGAAGTACAGAGAAGGTCAGAGAGAGCTCCACTGTGTCTTTGTAGATCTGGAGAAAGCTTATGACAGAGTGCCCAGAGAGGAACTATGGTATTGTATGAGGAAGTCTGGAGTGACAGAGAAGTATGTCCGAGCAGTGCAGGACATGTATGAGGGCTGTAAGACAGTGGTGAGGTGTGCTGTAGGGGTGACAGAGGAGTTCAAGGTGGAGGTGGGATTACATCAGGGATCAGCTCTGAGCCCCTTCCTGTTTGCAATGGTGATGGACAGACTGACGGATGAGGTTAGACAGGAATCACCATGGACTATGATGTTTGCAGATGATATTGTGATTTGTAGTGAGAGCAGGGAACAGGTGGAGGTGGAGTTAGAGAGGTGGAGGTTTGCCCTGGAAAGGAGAGGAATGAAGGTTAGCCGCAGTAAGACAGAGTACATGTGTGTGAATGAGAGGAACCAGAGTGGAAGAGTGAGGTTACAGGGAGAAGAGATAAAGAAGGTGGAGGAGTTTAAGTATTTAGGGTCAACAGTACAGAGTAATGGAGAGTGTGGAAAAGAAGTGAAGAGGAGAGTGCAAGCAGGTTGGAATGGGTGGAGAAAAGTGTCAGGTGTGATGTGTGACAGAAGAGTTTCAGCACAAATGAAAGGAAAGGTGTACAAGACTGTGGTGAGACCAGCCATGTTGTTTGGACTAGAAACAGTGGGACTGAAGAAAAGACAGGAAGCAGAGCTGGAGGTAGCAGAGATGAAGATGCTGAGGTTCTCTTTGGGAGTGACCAGGATGGATAGGATCAGGAATGAATACATCAGAGGGACAGCACATGTTAGAGGTTTTGGAGATAAAGTCAGAGAGGCCAGACTGAGATGGTTTGGACATGTTCAGAGGAGAGACAGTGAATATATTGGTAGAAGGATGCTGAGTCTAGAGCTGCCAGGAAAGAGGTCTAGAGGAAGACCAAAGAGGAGGTTTATGGATGCAGTGAATGAAGACATGAAGGTGGCTGGTGTTAGAGTGGAGGATGCTGAAGACAGGCTTAGATGGAGGAAACTGATTCGCTGTGGCGACCCCTGAAGGGAAAAGCCCAAAGGAAAAGAATTCAAAAAGGGTGGTACCCCAGTAGTTGGTGTAACAGGTTAGCTGTTTGCTGTTAACCACCATTGTTCATGATCCCTTTTGTTATCCACCTCAGCAGTTTCAAACTGGGGCTTTCAAACAGCGGTCTTCAACCTTTTCTTGGGGCAAAGACCAGTTTAACGGACCGGTACCAGTTTGTGGCATAGGGTTAGGTTATACATGACACATCCATGTTACTGCTCTGTGTCTAATGCCAGACTAACTGACAAATTTATTTAAAATTGACTAAGATCTAAGATTGAATTTGTGTCGTATTGCAAAAACTTGTCAATGTCAGTATGTTTGATTGAGTAATAAAAGTCACTTGTTAATGTGTAAAGGCACAATACTCGATAAACATTAGGCTACGCCAAGTTAAACTTGTTTTTGTCACAATACTTTTTAATTCTTGAACCCTTCAAAGTACAAAAAGTACAACCGGTCAGAAGTCCTTCCAATCGTGCAAAATTATTATAACTTTTTTTTTATAAAATTTGAATAAAGAAGATCTAGATGCTGCAAATGGAGGACAGTCAAAGCTGGATAAATATGAAGATAATTAAATGAACAACTTCTTCAAAATGTGAACACCACCTAAGATGGTTCCTTTAAATCTGGAAAAGTTGCTCAAGTCTGAGATCTTCCTGGTTGAATTAGCTCCTAATCTTTTCTCAAGGGGGAAAAAGAACCTAGCTTCCATGTGAGAGATACTAATTTCAGCTATCTGAATCAGGATCTTACACTTGTGGCCATGACCCAAAGCTCTTGATCTTAGGTGAGGGTATAGGAACACACCCAGGAACATGATCAGTAAATTTAAGAGCTTTATATTTTTTGGCTTAGCTCCTACTTCACTGCATCAAATAATTACTGCAGTTGTTACACCATCTACTTGTCAATCTCATGTGGTATGATTCCCTCATTTGTGAACAAGACCTCAAGATACTGCTGACATTGGGTTGGAACTCTCCACCTACCTGGAGATGGCTACATTCATTTTTTTTCTAGTCAAGGACTATCACCTTTTGAAGGAGCTAATTCTCATTCCAGCCACCTCACATCCAGATGCATGATTCTGGTTCAATTAAGTTACCAGAGCAACATCATCATTAAACCCTGTGGTCCATAAACTAGACTCCCTCCAGCCCCTGGCTTTTGCTCCATAACTTTATAAAAACAATGAATAGAAGCACATAGAAGCACATTTTTGTTGGAATCCATTATACACTAGGAACAGGTTCAGCTTACTCCTGTCAAGATAAACCAGACTCATACTCTTATTAAACAAAGACTAGACATCCCTTAGTAAGGAACCCTGGATACCATGTTCTGAGAGTGCTTACTACTGCCCAATACTGCCCAAGGAAATAATTCAGTGTTTTCCCAAATTTACTATTATTGACTGGTAAACTCCCATAAACACGCAAGCACTCTATGGGAGTTGTAGAGCTATTCTGCTGTTTCACAACCAGGATAAAACTACACATTTTCTCATGAAACAAAGGTTTGGCTATCAGATCAATGCTTCTCTTCAGAACCCTCTACTAAGGAGGCTTCATGATGGGATCCCCTTTTGGTTGGAGAAACGCGCCAGTCCCCATTCTTGAAAAAAGGGACCACAAGTCTACTCTGGCATTGCATATTTCTGTGCCCTATTACCATTTGATGTTGCACAGGCTGGTCATCCAAGACTATTCCAAACATACTGAAAATTAATATCATATACCCCCGGTTCCTTGATCTTTTGCTAACTCTGTGAATGCGTGATGAACTGGCTCACTTTCTAATCTCTAGCCACTACTTCGTCAGTGGGAAGGCCTATGGGCAGGATTCAAAGGACCCTGAATGTATTCCCTCAACTTTTTAACAATGTCCTCAATAGAAGTCAAAAGCATATCACTCACACTGAGACAGTATTAGCAAATTTCTACTCCTGAAGCATCGAATGACTTTCCAGAATTTCTTTAAGGCTGAGGATAGCCCTAGCTCCTGAGACTCAAGTTTTTGCCTCTGCAACTGACTTCATTAAGTACTGCTTGAACTATCAATACTTGTCAGCTACCCTTGATGTTCCACAAGCCAACCAGACTTCTTCTTCAGCTTTTCACTATCCCTCAGTTGTGGTTACCACCTCTGGGTTTTCTGAGTGGCCCCCTGAGTGAGAACTTACTGGGACTGTTTCAAACAGCTGCTTTGACAGTGAAGGCGAAAAGCATAATTCTCAGTGACTCAATTTATATTGCTTTGCTCTATACTTGGTAAAGCTCTCCTGGATATGGGAGTTGAAGACCCTTGACATTGGGTTTAGCAAGATTTCCCCAACAAACTCTTAACAGTACATGTAGGGCAGCCAAGTCTATCCGGCCTCCTCCTTTGTCAGCAATTCCAACTCACCATCAAGAGGAGATCAGTTGAAAGCTCCGCCCATCTTTTTACCTGAATTTATAAGAAGACAACTCTAAAAACTTATCATTGATCTACTGCTACATGTTATATGTGCCACAATGAACACTCTTGCGATCTTGGAGTTTGTTGTGGACAAATTGCAGTTGGCCATTCATCTTGATGATGATAATGGGATCACTGTCATTGTCAACATGGATGTTGAAGTTTCCAAGTAGAACAATGAAGTTGGAGCTGTTTTGTGGACCCTTGCAAATTAATCCAGATAGGTAAAGTACTGTCTCTTGTCAATCCATCAACCAAAATGACAGTAAGAGATCTGTTCTTTGGCTCTCTAGTTCACCACCACAGCTAAGTTGGGGAGCTATTAGCATAGCCACACCAGCCTGCAACCTCTCATTTCAAGCATCTCCAGAGTGGAAGCGAGTCAAACCCTTTATGTTTTAGCTTTGGTTAAGCCCTTGTGCTATCCTTGGCAGGTTTACATTGACAGTGGTGTCGTCTGAAACCCACAAGACAGTGCATTGAACTCGTGATTATTGATTGTCACTGTTGTCCATGTCAGGCATGAAATCCTGTCCACCTTTGTCACAGAAGGGATAGCACTTCAATGTTAGGGTGGGGTCATCTGGACCCCCAAAGATGCCACAAGGGTAAGACTCAGAGGACAACTAGGAATACAGCTTTTTTACAGCACCTGGGGTACGAGCTGGATTCTTCTACCGATGGACAAACTTTAAAGTTCCTACCCAAAATAGGATCTCAGATGAGAAGTGTTAATATCGCAGAATCTTGTAAAAAGAGGATGGTGATTAAGAGTGCTCTAAGCCTTAAAAGATGAGCCTTAATTTTGTCTTACAGCAACAGTGACTTACCACATGAAATCTAACAGAGGCCTATGTGTCTATTCTCTTGATTGTAGTTGAATTAGAAAGACTGAGCTTATCTGATAAATCTATGTGCTTTTTCTTTGTTTTTGATCAATTATTCTTGCACTTGTAGACTGATTCTGGTAGGCTGGCCTTTCCTGGTAAACAAACCATTGTTTCAAATTTTCACATCTACAATAAACAGCCCTCACAGACATTTTCTCAAGACCCAAAGCTTTAAAAATGGCTCTTTATACCTTTCTAGACTGAACAGTGTTTCATGTGCATAAACAGCATTAAGTAAAACTTTCAAGTGAGTGACCTTTTGAGAGCATTTTTAGCCATATTGTGCTTCTTAAGTCAACACAGAAAGTCTGTATTTAGACCTACTGACACATTTACACACAGATAAAGGTGAACATGAACAACATAGAAATGATAAGTCCAAAAGAATACCTCCACATACACTGTCATTACCAGCAACTTAGGTGTGGACAAACTGTTTAAAGACCCACTCCAATGAAATTTTTGTGTTTTTGGACATGTTCTGATTGCTTCTTTATTCGAATCATGATGAATCAAGAGCAAATTAAAAATGCAGTTTAAATAAGCTTGTAGTTGTTGTATACAAACTACAATCGCCAGGCGACAGCCTTTCTGCTCCGCTCCATTCTAATTTACGTCATACATTTTGACATCTTGATTAAAACTGTACACCTGTATGGCTCTAATATTACCTGCCATTTTTGTTGTAACAGTGATGTTAGCTTGCAGTTGTGAGGGACTTTATACTGGCAAGAAAGAGTGTAAATAAAGGGATCATGGGAAAGGCATACTTCCACGCCAACAATCCTGCCTACAACTCAGAGGCAAATTTATGACTAAATTTTGCTGCTCTGCAGAAACAATGTTCTAGAAAATTACAGTTTTTTTATTTAGACTAAAAACAGGATAATCATAATTAAAAGACCACTGGGAACACTTTTGGAATAGATTAAAATGTGATCAGAGTTGGACTTAAAGGATAAGACTCAGACGCTAATCTATTCCTTCTCTTTGTTTATCAATAAATATCCTGATGCAACAGCAATTCTTATATAACGTTTAATCGTAGTCACCGTGACATAAATGAAAAACTTAAAGTCTAAAAATGTGTTTTCAATGTCATAACTTTTGAATGTAATGAACAAGAATACTATTCTATTCTGGCTGTAACAGAAGAGTAACAAACCCTCCTACCAAGACTAAATAAAATAAGATAGACCTTTAAAATGTTGGATTCAGAGAAATAATAGAAACAAAGGATAAACAGAGTGTGCAAGAAAAAAACCTCATAATTTTAAATATTTGTTTTTGATGTTGGATCTAATAAAGAAAAAGTTCTTCCTTCTACAACACCCAGAGTTTGATAATACTGACATGCAACCGTGTTTCTGTGCTGGAGGGTTTTGTCTCTCTGACAATGGCGAGGACAGCGGGAAGCTTTCCTTCTTGCATGGGTGCATGTGTGAGTGTGTGTATCAGTCTCTGAGCATAAGGTGAGAGGCTCGTTGTGCCCTTTGTTTTATTGCACTCAGGCCAGCAACTGAGCCAGACTTAATTGCGGTGGCAGCTGTGGGAGGGGCTGCTGCGGTGGCGTGTCACCCTGATCCTGTGTGCTGGGAACTTGGAGTCAGGCAAGGTCCTGATCTTGTCCCTTGGGACGCACCAAACTGTCACCTCTTACTCCTGATGCTGCACACCTGAGGCTCTCAGCGCTGCAGCTACGCCCCCTCGGATCACACACCCTCCATACACCTCCGCTTCGCCTCCCCTCCTTTTCCTCTCACCCAACAGCCCTCCTGACATTATACAGCTCACAACGTCTGTCTATATGCATCTTCTGATCAATGGGCTTGACTCGGAGCATATCGACGCTGGCATTGGCCTCATTGATCACAGCCAGCCTGCATGGTTGGGTTTTCAAAGATAATTGGGCCTGTGAACCTGCCTCCTTATGAGTGACAGTGGGCTGAAATGATAATCAACTGGATCCCATCCAAGTACAATCCCAGCAGGGCTTACTGGACTGGAGACAGCCAGCAGGGTTTCCTGTTTTTAAAAAGATCTTTTAGTTAAGATGTGGCCTCCAACTGAGCGTCATAAATCATAAATAGCGTGTCTATGTTTGTTACTCAGTAACTACTATTGAAAACAATGACACGATTGGCTTGGGTCACAATAAAATAAAAACAGGAAAATTAGACAATAGTCACCACACTGCATAGAGACCCACACAAACACTGTCAGCGAGCATCCTCTCAAATGAAATGTCTTACAGATGATGTAAGACTTTAATAAAGGGCTACTCTGCTTATATTGATACTCATTATTACTTGGCCTAAGCTAACCCCATTATGTTCCCATTAGGGTTTATAACACCGTCAGCTAGCTCATTTGTTTCATTTAGCCTGTCTGCATATTCAAAATTAAACGACTCACAGTTGTGACCAAATGAGACCACGTTACTTGCAAATTTTAAACGCACAAGTTCCACTCGTCCTGTATTCCAGATCCATGCGCATGCATTAGTCATAAAGATCTGTCAATAAGAATCGATGAGTTTGCAAAAAACTCATAGTTTGCATGCAATTAGGTTTATGATCCGTTTTTGCTTTGTGCGTCCCTGACATGAATTCCTAGTTACTTCCTAGTAGCCACAACACAGCACCACCAGAATAACTATGTGAGGTAGTGATGTAGCTGGTGAATTGGGTGAACGACAGCGAGCCGAGGGCACAAGCCCACATATTCAGAGAGAGGAGGACTCAACCTGCTTCAGAGGATGAAGGCTGCTAAAAATAAGCTAGAGGAACAGATATCACAGAGAGAGAGGGGGGGAGAGGAACTGCCATCAGCAGACTGGGTTTGGTTTCTGCCCCTTGCTGATTTAAACCAGAAAGCTCCCACATCTCCAGTGCTGCCCCTACTGCCCCTTCTGCCCTGTCTATGAGCCCAAACCCCCTGTGAGATGCTGTGCCCCTGTGCGCAGGCTGTCAGGCCAACACACCAGCTCGCTACTAAGAGGCATTATGCTAATGGGAGCGTCTCCTTCCCTCTCTCCCTTTCTCTGCAGCCCTTCAACGCTCAGTGGATCGGCTTGCCTAAGGGCCCTGCTGCTTGTTTTGACAGAGCATCCCCTGATAGTTGGGATTAGTCCAGCTTGTTTGGCTAAAGTAGGAGAAGGGGATCTTAGGCTACTTTTAGTTTTTGGAGCTCCGCTGGAGCCAGATGCCTCCTGCTTTTATCCCCACCAGGAGAGGGCCTGCTTCCCCCAAGGCCTGCCTACAGCCATAGGCAGCCATAACAATCCTGGCAGAGTAAGGACTGCTACAGCACACTCACACACACTCACACACACACCGAGCCCAGGGAACACTCACTCCTCATACAATATCCAAAAGACAAAATATTCACAATACATAAATACTAATGCAAAAAAAAAAAGCAGAGGAAAAGACAAAGCAACCCCACCAACAAGAGCACCTACAAGTGTATCACTAACATTTCAAAACAAACTCCTGAATTGTGATGAATTGATTTTAATAATTCTTGGATTAATTTTAAATTTTGCTACAATTTGTTTTTCTATTTTCCAGAGGATAAAACTCCTGCTGCTTCCCAGGAAACCCACTAAGAGATTACATGAGGAAGTACTGTTTTATGGCTACATTCCTGCTCTACATTAATGGAGGCGTCGGGCTGCTATTCCTCTGAGAGAGGTTTGAACCTATCTATTAAAGTGGCTGACCTGTGGTCGGTGGTTCAAACAGCCGGTATGCACATTAACGTCACTTACCCGCCGTAAGCGTCTGAAGAGGTAGGAAAAGGGAATAAATAAGGCGGCGGGGTGATCTCCCTTTCAGCAGCCGTCCCCAACAGGAAGCCAATGCTATATTTTATTCACTAGTGTCAGGTAGGTTCAGGCACACTCTTGGTCGTCCTCAGACTGGCCTGCTCCTCTATTTTCATCAAGGTCAGCTGGGTGAAAAATAGAGCCATCTGCCATTAGATTGACTACAAAACGCTGCTGCTGAAGCAAAAGAAAAAAAAATCAGGATTTAAGAGGAGAGAAGAAAGACAGCCACGGATTTAAAGATTGTAAAAAGAGAAAGAAAAAAACAAAATATTGGAAGGTCAAAAGGACTGAAGGAAATTGAAAGAGCAACCTGGAAGTGGAATAAAGAAACAGGTAATAAAAAAAACAGGAGTGAAATGCAGCAGCAGCAGGAAGAGAAAACAGAAAGATGGCAGAGTGAAGAGGAGATTTCACACAAGTAAAATTAGACTAGGTGGAGAAGTGGGAAGAGGATGAAGAAATGGGGAGAGAGAAAAAAGCGAGAGGGTCTTATGAGGCCTGGGTCAGGGAGGCCCAGGGGTGATGTCAGCCTATTAAACTGATTTCACAGGTTCCCTTAACGAAGCCTCTGGCGTGTTAAAGGGCAGGAAGCATCCTATTTCAGCCTTTTCTTCCACTGCCGATGAAAGCAACGAGACTGTGAGACTTATCGACAGTTACTGACAAACAGGCATGAGGGAGGGCAGCTGTGGGGGCGCTCCTCTCAGGACCCAAAACACAAGGTGGTATTAAGTGGTAGATCTGCCCATCCTCACACCCCAGCTGAGCTTCATCTCCTCGCTTTGTGCCACCCTGACAGAAATCGGATCCAGAATGTTGAGCCGAGCGGCCGTACTGATGAGACTCAGAGCGGCTTACCGTGTTTGGTTATTTTTGGAAGGGGGGGTAGCCAGCAGAACACAGCTTGCAATGGAGCCTGAAAGCAAAGCTCTAAACGACTACTGCACAGATTTTTTTTGCGAAAGATCGCTGAACATAATCACTATTTAGGTTGTTGCAATTTTAGTGTCTTTTGGCCTTAATGCAAACAAGAACATTTTAAAATTATAAACTTACGTTTACATTCCCAATCTAGGACACTGTTAATGTGATTTTTTTTTCCCCACAATATCGAAGCTTAATAAATCTGTATTTTACTTGCGTGTCAGGCTGGTGAGTTGTGTCTGTACGTCTGCTGTAACATCCTGTCTGTTTGCTGCAGCTGGCGCTCTCGCCTCTGCTGCAGGTCCCTGCAGCATATGTTGCCAAGTGTTCCCCCCCTCCAAATGCAATCTTTCATTAAATTAAGCTGACTGCAGACAAATAAATTAATAAGATATCAGTTTAACAAAGCTAGATGCAAACATCTGAGGTGTGGAATATCAAGGCAGAAATGGACACACTCTTGCCCCCCTGCCCCCATCTTAAATGTTTTTGATTATCATTTCACCCTGCAAAGTCCACTACATCAAATAATTATCAGGAAATTCTGTTTTCTTCCTTTTTTTATAGAACTACTACATGTTTTAAACCCTTTAAAGAAATCCACAAAAAAGGGTGAAAAAACTATTTTTAAATAGTTATAGATAGTGTGAATTGTGAATTTTGATAAGTTGGGTGATTTGGTGAGTCTTTGTTCACAACAATATTAGTTTAAGATCCAAAAATATTAATATAAGCGCTCAGGAAAAATCACCTTATAAGTATATCTGTCTCAAATTTGATCCACATGTTTTAACATGTAACTGTATTTTAAAGAATTCATTATTTTTTAAAAAAATTCTGTTTTTCAATATATAAAGTAGTAGTTTACCAATGGATATGTTGTTTTTCAGCATAAAGGTTAGAAATCTAGCAAAACGTTTCCAGCCAAAAGTGAGCTTGAGATTTAATGGAAGCAGCCATTTTGAAATGAGCACTACTGCCCCTAGTGGAATGATGATAAACTGCAGGTCAGAAAACATGGACCACAATATATAGACAATGAATTTTTAAGGAAAGTTTTGATCATTCTTATGAGATATTAGTCTCAGAAATCCCTATCAGATATCATAGAATGGTTATAGGATTAAACTGCTAATTTTTCCATTCTGAAAATTTTCAGTTGCAGTACTTGGCACTAAGAACTTCAGCTCTTCACACTGTTGTCATTGACATTTTATGAAAGACTCAGATGAAATGAGATCAATGGACTTTCATTCATTTTTACAATGATGTTTATGTAACCCCCCTATACACACTTTTTAAATTGTTACATTTAGATGTATCTTAGAAAAGACTGCAATGTAATTGAAATTCACAAAAGCAGTGTAATGGTAAGAATTCCTGTTAAGCTGTATGAAACGAAGTGAAAATGTGCAACATTGCTAGATTTAAAGCTAATACTTAAACTGGTGGAAAATATTTTTACAGGTTGACCTTAAAACACATTCATAGAAGTCCATTAAAATATATGTTAGTGCTACCCAGTAGTGGCTGCAGTCCAGAGTGAGTTTTTTCAAAGAAGAAAATCCCCTTTGAGACAATCTGGTGACGTCAAATGTTGTTCCTTTTATGTAGTGGACTAAACAATTTTTCATTTGATTGTGTTTACAGGAAAAAATAACTATTTTTCAAAAATAAGCATCCTTTAGAATCAGATGGTGAATAAACTGTGTTCAGTTTCTTTGTGCAGCTGGGTGCCAAAAGTCCTACGGACTGGTTCTGGTCCAAGGCCCGGCGGTTGGGGACCACTGCTACAGAGGACTTTTTATAACTGTTGCAAGGAGCAACACTGGACTTAGTGGTCATCTTTTACATGGTTAGTCACTGGATTGGTATGTGTAGCGCTATAAACAGGATAGTGTTACATTGGGTTTTGAAATGTTCTTATGATTCAGCATGCCATTTAGCAAGAGAACATGCAGCCAGTTGGGGGCTGCGGTGAGGGGTTGGTATGCTTGACTCGCCTTTCAGGGCTCCTGAGCACCTCTTTTTAACATTCCCACTCTTCCATTGTTCACACCAATCCTGTAATGCCGTTAAATATCTTTCTTAGTTTCTCCTTTCAGACTTATCCTTACATAGTGAGAGTAAAACCAGCATGCCCAAAGTCTCCTTCACAAGTTCCAAACTGTCTGATCTTGTCAGGCCAAGAATCCCTCTCCAGATAAAAAAATAAATAAAAAAATAGACTCTGTGATGTATCAGTCCAGCAGTTATATTTCTGGTGTCGTGCATGTGAGATCCTTTAAACAGTTTGCATATCAAAATATAATACTGTGGATCTGTGAACACAGTGTTGACTGTCCAGACAAGCATAAGGAGTGCAGAGACAATGCAAAAACATAGAAGGCAACCGTTCAATTTCAAAAGACAGAAATATAACAGATGCTGAACTACTGGAAACCCAAGCAGGGTTCACCCTGGACAAGTCGCCAGTCTGTCGCAGGGCCTCAATCACACACCCATTCACACTCACAGGCCATCATTCATTCACGATGCTCCACATCATCTGGTGCATCCAACAGTGCTGAAAATGTGTCTGGTGTTTTTTTGTTTTGTCATTGCTGTGCCAGAATAAGAGCTGCTCATTGTTGCCACTGAGGAGGCTTTTTGCCAAAACGTTACAACGCAATATTTCAAAATAATTGTTATCTGCTCTTCCCCAAACTTCATTAGAAAGTCACCGGTTTCTCCTCTCTACTGGCATTGAGGACACCCCTGGAGGGGGTACCGAGAAAACACTGGCACCAGCAGCAGTGTCTGTCTTTCTGAGCAGCATTGCAGGACAAAGGAGGTGCGAACCTGGTGGAGAGATCTGAATCTGAAAGGAATATTTCCAGCCAAGCACAGGTTTCACATTGAATCCACACACTGGCATTTGCACAGTTTATGGCACGCCATCATCCTTGGAGTCATCAGTGCTTTGGCAGCGAATGCCTGCAGAACGTGTGATGAACAGGAGGCTCTTCAAGGCTCAGTCTAGCTCTCTCACTCAAACAAATACCTGGAATATAAAGAAGAATCATAAAACATTGACTTTCTAAAGGCTGTTGTAAAAGGTTTTATATTTTTAAAGCAATGTAAGCAACTTGCTGAAAAAAAAATAAGACAACAAAGGTGGATAATCTGATCATGATACATAACAAAAAGTAATTTATCTATTTTGAGAGTTGAGTAACTCAGCTTTTTAGGAGTCGAGATCCAATTTCTCCAATGACAACAGTTAAAATGTGTTATTTAAAATTTCATTTCAGTATTTTTCTTCCGTTTACAAACCGTACCATTGAAAGAAAATCCCCAAGAATGTTATTACTGACTTACTTTTACTTATGAATGAAGTCTGTGCGCTGCTCCTTCTAAAGAAAAACATGGATAACCTGATTGTAGAAGTCTTCCTTTTCTTTTTTCAGAGTTAAAAGTCTCTCTGTCCCAATGAAGATCACTACCAGTGACATGTCTAAACAAATTCTTGAGTTTAGAGGGTTAAAGATGGAATCCTCCATTTATAAAATGATGCTAAACAATATTAAAGAGGCTGCACTTGACTTGCTGCCGCTAATTCTATTATTCTTTAGCTGCGGTGTCACATTCTCTGGGCTCACCAGCGCCCCCTGGCTCGTAGCATGGGTACTAAATGACTCACAAATTGGCATCAATGTAATCAGACACAAGGCGAGAGATAAGCAAATTAGGTCATTTTAAAATAAAGCGTATTTTGTGATGATAGAAAGACCGAAACAAAACAGACATGC
This sequence comes from Oryzias melastigma, assembly GCF_002922805.2. Lineage (NCBI taxonomy): Eukaryota > Metazoa > Chordata > Actinopteri > Beloniformes > Adrianichthyidae > Oryzias > Oryzias melastigma. Next base: position 33,337,940 of record NC_050520.1, on the reverse strand, counting down.
GTCAGCTGTAGCTACAGTCAGTGTGCGTGGTGCTGGTGAGGCTGGGGCTACAGCTGCCTCACCCAGTGCTGTTTGGCCTATACCTGAACAGGAAACTCTTAAATTTGCTGCTTTTTTTTAAAACACAGAAACGTTGAAAATCCACATAGAAAAAGCCAATCATAAAGACATGTCGAAAAAATATAATATCTGATTTTTATTTTTAATTTAAAAAGTATCTTCATTTTATGCAATTTGTGAATTTTTAAGCTTTTGCTGGTGAGGCTCTGCCTCACCTGCCACCCCTGACTGCACGTCACTGGTTGTTTGTGGAAACGCTTACTTTTGCATTAACATTTGCTTTTCAACAATTCCTTTCAGTGATCTTTATCTTTGTGTTAATAAAAAAAAAAAGAAAAATGATTTGACTATCAATAGAAACTACTGCAGCTATTAAATTATTTGTACAATCTAGAAGTCTTTCAAATTTAAGTGAGCTCATGGTTTTAGAGGCGCTGCCATTCTGTCTTAGAGGGCACATGAAACACAGCAAAAGACAATGGGATAGTCCATTGCTTTTGAAATATTTACTAATACATTCAACCTTAAATAAATGGTATTGAATAAAGTTATCTTTAATAATTTTAAAAACAAAATCAGCGATCATAGGACCAGACACCTGTGTCTCATATACTTCCCCTTTCTTAAACTTTTGTGTAGTAGAAAATAAATGTACATGAACGTTGTCACTGTACTGGCCTTGATATTTGGTGTGAGTTCCTGTGTATCCCGTACAGGTCTGTTCATTTTCTATCGACCGGCAGCCCATATCCACCTGTAAGGGCAGTTGTGACTAAGGCTTGAGGCACATCTGGGTTTGGTCTTTCTGTCTCATCATCAGTGAGATTAAAGGGTATCCTTTATAAGCACAGACCGAGGAGTTTAACAGTTTGTGTAAATCTTACTCTGTGTGTAGATTTGAATAAAATCACAACCATACACAAAAACATTATTACCATAACCTAAGAATAATTTTTTCTGATGATGTTTTTTCCTTTTTACAAGCATTTTGTGGTCATTTCACTGTGTCTGCTAAAACATGTCTCATTGTTTTTCTACCAGTCCAATATGGCGTCGCTCTTTACATATCTTGAACAATAGTAAAAAGCCTGCATGTCCTCTCTAGTGATACATCTCGTTGGGTCAAACCATGTAAATTTCAGAAGTCTCACGTCATGATCTGCAGCTCCAGTAATGATAACAGCCCCGCCCCCCAGCCCCGCCCCTCTGACTGGATTTTTTTTTTATTCCCTGTTTGGTTACCCTTTATTATAAAAAATAAATTCAGAACTGGACTGGAATAACTGATGTAAAATGGCAGAAACTCACTGCAGTGATGTCTTGCTGAATGTCCCCAAAAACAAAATATATTTTTTCCAAAAAATACAGCAACATTTGTTCAATTTGTGTTCTCAGACTGCTATTTTTATAAAGAAAAAGTAATAATAACCCATGACAAGTATAATTCAAAAGAGTTGTCTAGTCAAAGCTGCAGTATTTTAGTGGAAAAAAAAAATTTTTTTAAGGGGACGTTTTCAAATACCACTCAGGATTAGTGAGAATTCTTAAAAGCGAGAGATTTACATGTTCAAACATAACAGTGGAACAAAGCTTTCTTTTTGAGGTGTTTTTTTTCCTTTTAAGAGAGTCTTCCTCCTGCCCTCACTCTGCTTGGAGTTCATTTACACTTAAATATGTTATTTATCTACCAGGATTGAAATAACCCAATCATTCTTTTCTTTCTTTTTGCTGAACAAATATGTATTCAGATGGATTTAAGGACTCGGTGGTAATCATCCCCATTCACACAAACACCTCAGGAGGACTGGCTTTGTGCACTTGCTGGGAGTCTCTCAGCTAAATGGATCTCATCTCCTAGTCACCAGTGACCTTCAGTCATTTAACAGGCAGTGTGATAGGAACATGATATCAACACCTGAACAAAGAGCAGCGCAAAGCAACACATCAAGCTGCTGTTTATTCATAACGCAGTTGGTTGGCTCTGTCATCTAGAGGCCAGTCATTTGAATACCCCCCCACCACCCCACCCTCACACCCCGCCACCACTGGCCTTCCTGTTAAAACAGCCCCACGTCAGATACTTCAAAGGAGCCCAGCTTCAAACATTATGGTTACAGTGTGACAAGCGTGCTTTACAGCATCAGCTCTGAAAAATATGCAGCAGCTGCCTAATGTTAGGAGTGAAATGTGTGGAAATGAAGACAGTGGGCAGCGCTGGTAAAGGAGAGAAAAACAGAGAGGGAAGTAAGGGGATGAAAGAGGGAAAAACTCAAACAGGCTTTGTTTTAATTACCGGCACAGGAAAGGCAGAGAAGCTAGAGATTTCTGTCCGTCACACTATCGCTTTGGATCAAACACTGCATTTACATATCAGATTAAACTGCTGCGGAATGGTGAGGCTAAGCTGGAAAGGCACAGCTAACGAGTAGAAGCCATCTTCCTGCTCACATTGGAGGTGGGGGGGCTTAACCATCCTTATTAGAGAAAAGACTTGATGAAGTCTAACCCTAAACTCACACAGCAAGCGCTACAGCCCAGGTGTAGCTACAGCAGATGGCTTGGCTACTGGATAGCTGCAGCTACAGACTCGGATGGCGACCTAGCAAAACTCCAAACTCACATAGGTTCACGCGATAACCCCCCATTTATATAGGAGGTATAGTAAACCCCCCTCTTATTCGCTGGAGTTCAGCTGAGGCGTCCAGCAAAAATTTGAACCCAACGAAATGGATTCGGAGTGCCGCAGAGGCCAGGTCGAACGTGATCAATTGCAATGGGATTCCCTCTCACACATTTAAGTTATATGAAGACTGTATATTTAAACACACTTGAATCAGAGCTGTAACACTAGCTGTGTGAGCCCGGCGTCAAGCTACATTCACACAGGGCGTGGCAACTCATGTTCAAGCCGCCACTTTTAGTGAAAAGTCATGCAAACACGTAAATCTGCATTTCAGGCTTCTATAAAAACTCTCTCATTCACACAACCCTACAGAGGTTTTTAAGTCTCATCATGGGCTATTCCCTGTTTAGTTTATATGTTTAGCAATTAGCTATTGTTTATATTTTATGACTGATTTCATGTTTTTGGACAATTATCGGTGTAAAAGTCGTTTAGAACAACTGTATTGTGTAATTGGATTATATAAATAGATTTGAATTGAAATTATACTTACAGATCAGGCGTTCACTAATCACACGCTAAAAATTCAACCAGATGAACTTAGACTCTTAAAACGCGAAACAGCTGAACTTTGACCAATCAGGGAGTTAGATTTGGTAGTGCTGTAAGGATGACATCTTTTTCAAAACATGGAAGTGTCAACCATTGTAAATGTGATTATGAAGGAGACATTATTAATTGCGGAATGTGCCCCATCGGAATTCTTTGAAATTAAGTCTTGTATAGTGGAATAGAGCTGAAAGTTGCAAGATTTGCACCGCTTTGACCTTTCGCACTAAGCCTCTTCCAACTGTATGTGGCAGACGTGCTCTTGTAAACAGCTGAAAAATAAGAGAATACCAGCGACTATTGGTGACATCATTGAGCTAAAGTTACGTCCGTATTTGGAGACACTATTTTTCCATAACTTTCTGTTTGGAGGGCTAAATGTAGGGGTAGAGAGAAGGGAAGAATTGGGAATGTGCCTTAATGTCATATAATTCCAATGATGCACAAACTGTGATTATTAAAATCTCCTTTATGATTCATTTTTAACTGGTTGGCATTTCTGTGATTAAAAGGGATGCGGTCTATTCATCACTACCAAATCCAAGTTCCTGATAGGCTAAAGTTGAACTGGTTTAGCCTTCAGCACGTTCAATAGCTGCCCCTTTTGTACGTAGAGCCCAAAACAGATATAAAAATCCCTGAAATCCACATATGTGTGCATTTACATAGACTTTTCATCAGAAGTGGTTGGTTGAACATGTGTTTCTTGGCCTGGTGTGAACATACCATAATGCTAGTTAGCAGAAACAGTTTAACGAGCGCAAGCAGCTCATCAATTTATTAGGTAAAAGATTGGGGAAAACGGGAAGACAGAGGAATGGGCATAAACCTCAGTATTCTGCAATTCCTCACCAAGCCCACCAATTAGTGGCCTCGGCAGGTCAAAGTTGCTGGAGTTCAGCACAAATCGCACCATCAGAACAGTGCAGATCCTTTCATCCCGCCTTTCTTCTGCCTGCTTTCTTCTTCCTCGCTGTTTCGGCTGAAGAGGCAGATTTTTGGCTCAAGGGATCCAAACGACCGGCTGTCATCATTCCCTCTCACGTTGCCAGTTCCCCCCTCAGCCACTAGCCCAAACACCACAACCACCACCAGCACCAGCAGGCCTCCCCAAGCCCCAACACTCCCTGCATCAACAGCTGCATCCACTGCAACATGCCGAGGCTGCAGCAGTACGTCGGTGTGGTGTGGAATAGAGACTTCTGGGGGTGAAAGCACCATTTCCACAGCGTCTATCACAGCTATCAAAAGAGAACAAAAAAAACAAAGTTCAGGTCAAACAAAACCGCCCAATCACAGATGATTTATGCGCATGTGTGTGTGAATTCGTGTTCAATTTCCCACTTGCTTGGCCACCTCTAAGAAGACAAAATGTCAAGGAAAAAACAGCTCCAGCATGCATTGGAATAACGATGTAAGTGATTGGAGCTAACAACCCAAATCACAGAGCTTCCGGATTTGAAACATATGTCATGTTGTTGCGCATCGGTGGTGGAAACTAATAAGAGTATCCCCTGACTGCACTGTGTGAGAGTCAGACACAAAGCCTTGGCAGAGCACAGCTCCCCCTCCACCCCCATCCTGCAATGTCAGTTATATCAGAAATGCTAATGCCCAGGAAGCATCCTGAGCCACTCACCCTGAACCTCTAAAAAGACAACCATTTAGACTTTAAAAGGCACACATAAACAAAAAGGAAAAGAGGAGATGAAAGGAGAGAGGGGAAAAAAATGAAGGAAAACATAAGAGTAAAAGGAATGAAGAGGGGCTCTGATTGAGGTGGTCGGGGGGTGCAAAAGAGGAAGTTAATTATGTATTCTGAACCTGGCCGATATAGTCCTTGGGGATCTGCCTCCACACCTCAGGATCTGTAAATAATTGACAGATAATATTAATTGGCTTTGGATTAGTGAGCAAGCTCAGTATCACACATTAATATTTGATCAGAGGATGATAGGGACCCTGGCAGGGGATCCGAAGGGGCAGCTGAGGCTGTTTTGTTGATTAGGCCAGTGAAGGGAGGAGACGAAGGCAAGTGGTGGAGGTAGCAGCAACAGCAGCAACCGCAGCAGCTCCAAACAGCCACACATTCAAGCACACACACACACAGATGGCAACACACAATTGTGGTTTGATGCTTCTGTTAGCTCCAGGCTGCAGAACCCCATCCTGCCAGCAAACTGTCTAGTTCTTATTTTGCAATAAAGAATAGAATCAGAACGACTCTCAAAACTGCTTTGATAGCTTCTCTTTTTCTGACAAAGTGGGAGAGGACTTTATCCTCCAGGTCACGTGTTTTCAACGGATATATGGACTCAGAAAACAGACACCCAGCACATTAAGCCTTTAAAACAACATTTTTTATTCCACCCTTTGACAAAGATGAGACTTTTACAGGCTGTTTCTTCCTTTGGTGGAAATGTTCAGTGCACTGGTTTGGGAATAGGGGCATATAATTTTTAGGGTCAAATCCTTTTGTAAACAGTCAAAGCACTGCACTAAATAGTAATCTAATTTAACAGATAATTAAATTAAAATAACTGATTTTACATACAAAAAAGCCTAAAATTCTTTAACTATTCAGTTTAACACTTGAAAACCCCCAAAATTTTCTCATAACATGAAACACATAAAATCAGATGTCAAAAACAACTTTCTTAAAGGCCTACTCCAATGAAAATGGGTTTTTTAACATGTTCTTGTGGCATTTTTCTCATGATGGAGGACACATGTACGGAAAATGACGATAAAAACAGCATTTCTTTATTCAAATCGTTGTAAATCAGGTGCAGACGAAAAAGTCCAATATGAAAAGGATTGTATTTGTGACGTCGAAAGGACAATCTATCTCCTCTAATGGAGAGGGCAAGAGGGATTGCGCCTCACTAATGCCGCTCTGCAGAAACTATGTCCTAGAAAATGAGAGTTTTTATTTTATTATTATAAAAGGACAGCTGAGAACACGTTTAAAATAGCTCTAAAGATGATCAGAGCGGGTCTTTACAGCTGAGAATCTTTGTGTACAAAGTTTGTTGTTTATGTTGGTTTTTTTTTATTTTATTTTTTTGTTATGCCCAGACGTGTGTTGATTTATTCTTACTTGAGGATTCCTATTAACCTGAATCTATGTTGGAAAGATATAAAACAATACATGTAAAGGAAATGGTAAGGTCCAGCCAGGGTGGGATTATATAAGTTGGCTTCCTCCCACTCCCTTTCAGGAAATCTATGATTGCTTGAAATAAACCATTTCTAATCTAATGTAATGATAAAATGAAATCATCCTTTTTAGGGTTATTTAAAAAAATGCTTTCAGATAGATCAACAGAACCCAGTAAAAATGTCTGAATATAACCTGAGTCATTTTTCCACAACTTTTACAGTTTTCTTGTTTTTAAATGTTCTTATAAAGGCTTATGCTATTTTATAAATGGCACTAAAATATAAAAATGTTGAGAACAATTGTATAACAAATAGGTTGATTGTAGGATATTATTGTTTTGTGCATTTTAACCATTGACTATATATACTCACTGGATATATAAACCCTTCCCCCCTCGTGTTTCAAATAGGAGGTATCTGCTGGTTCCAAAAAGCCAAAATCCCATAGATTTCTATAGAGAAATAGACAGAAATTTCTCAGTCAATTTATTTGCCAGCATAACCATTCTTGCTTTCATACATTCTTCTCAACATCTTGTTTCCAATACTATTTTTTTTAACATATTTTTTCTTCATTGCAAGTTGTTCAATTTATAAACTGACCAATCAGATGCCTCAGTAAAAGCATGTGGTGTCTGCTGACTCCACCTCGTTCGCTTGATTGACAGCTTCTCCCGAGCCCGCTTTCAGTGGAAGGGGTGTGGACTTCCAACAACCTCACTCATGATTGGCAACTGTAGTTCCTCTGAAAACGTGACTCAGAACGGCTTTGGACCAATCACTGTCATCGAGTTACAAAATGGCGGCAGCAGTATCAGTAAGCTCCAGTTACGAATTTGGCCTGATTTCACAAGAGCCGAAGATAAGGCATTTTCTATGGGTGACGTCAAAATCTCGCTTTGTTTAATGAATTAATACATGTATATGACTTTAACCAAGAAAATGTTTGTAGTAATTGTTAGGAATGGAATTTATGCCAGTTACAGCATCCAGTCTGTTAAAAAAAAAATTGTGTTTTGACATAAGCAGATTGTAGCGGTTTGGGTTGTAGAAGCCCTGTTAGTATCTATCATTTAAAAAAAGCTTTAGTTACAGCGGAAATAAGGTTAAAAGTCGCTCTTACACATTTGTGTAGAAGGCCACACCTATGGTGGTAGGTGTGATCCACATAAACATAACTTTTAATAACAGTGGATAAAAAAAAACATAGAACAAGGTAAAAAAAAAAAATGAGGTGCAATCTAGAAGGCATGCATGGCTTCCTGCAGCAACACTGATCCTTGGAGTTCAAGAAAACAAACAAGACAGATTTACGCAGCAAAAGAAGCTGGCAGACTCACATGCACAATTAAACGCATAGAGGCTAATTAAAGTGTTACTGGAAGCACACAACTAGAGTGTGACAACATAATGAAAGATTGAGGAGGGTAGGGACACATGGACACCCCCTTAACAACACCAGTACACCCTCCCTTTCTTTCTCTGAAAACAATTCCACATCCCCCTTTCTCCACTCGCTCCTCTCACTCTCATCTACCATATGCTGCCATTTGTTTAGTCAAATCCCCTTTAAGCAGTGCAGATCTATGGCTGTGAGGCAGCAGCTCACTACAACTTGGATAACACTCCACAGACACATCGGCAGCTCATATCCCTCATGGCTTGTGTCACTTGGCCAGCTTGAAGAGTCTCCAGGGAGAAGCTTTTTATTGCTTTTCCACATCATTTGTCCAGCCATTACAGCTTGCCTCCCTTGAACCACGGGAATAATCACAATATTTCAATTTAAAGATAGCAGGGGCAATAGAATAGGTCTACTTTTGTGAGGAGATTGTTTCTGAGCCATGCTGTGAAGAGGACATCGTTGTAGATCATCCTGTGACACAAATGACTCAAGATTAGTAGGACCCTTCAACCAAAACTGCCCATTCTCAAAGTGAGTGGATGTGCTGACCTGGTTTTGCCTCAGATGCAGCTTTGGGCCTTTTACATTAACATTTGAGTGTCTAGTTTTCATGAACTGACACTATCGTAAAAAATAAAAGAAAATGTAAAAAAGTGTTTCAGGTTATGACAAATCAATAATTAAATTGTGTTCTCCCAAAACAGTGAAAATTATTTTTATGAAGGAATATTGTGCCATTTGCTACCATAAGCAATAAATAATGAGTGAGACAGTGGAGAGACAGGCTGATTCTCAGGGTCCAGTGCTCTCCATGATTTTCATGTTTTAACACACTCAACTTCTCGTACTATAAACCATTGCAGATATCTGATAATGCCACTTGGTAAGGCCAGGTTTGGCTGATTTAAGTCACGGGCCCTAATGGGGGGGAGCAGCACAAGTGTCTTATTTCCTGGTGGTCAACAGGACATTTTATGTTCTGGGCAATGTCCGGATCTATGCAACTAATCACCCCTGATTTAGAGGTTCTTTACCTTCTAAATCTAACCAGAAACTGGTTCAGTTGTGTCCAATCTGTCCAACAAACCTGTATGGTAATGATGAAGTACGCGATTGAACACACTGATAGGGGATATAAGACTGCCACTGATAAGTCACATATAAGCGAACTGGGTTGGACTCATTACTGATCAAGGGTTTGGGGGTGTTCGGGCCTGTGGAAGGTCATAGACAGGTGCGGCCGCATCTTAAAGGGAGCACAGGAGTTTCCCTTGAGACTCGTATAGGGCCACCTCCAGGGACATCATGAAATGGAACGTAGTATTGTCATACATGTGGTAAGTGTTTTGTGATGTATTTGTAAGGAAAACTTGAGTCACACGCACATATGAGGTACGTTCATACGCTTTCATTACCTTATGCCACACTCCAGCCAATAGTGGCTCCTTACTGTTCATAGACAAATGGTACACGTATGGAGTCTGCAGGTGATATGTGAATGCCTGTAGAATGTCCACACAAAGTACACTTTGATTGTCTAATTTTCTCTTTTCCAAAAGTCAGGCTGAAAGCACAAAAGGTGCACTAGGTGCACAAGGACACCACACTAATAGGCTCATGGTGCAGTTTGCAGGTTTTGGAGGGACTGAAAGAAATGAAGTATTCCTATGACGTGTTCAAATTTGCTACAAAAATAAATAGATTAAAAGCACTCATTAAGGGTGATATAATTAATAAATGTTATATGTATATATTTGTGTTAGTGTATAAATAACTATAAAAAAAATGTTATGATTTTCTTTTCAACAAAATGATTTTGTTATGTGTTATTATTACTCAGTATAGATAAAGTAATAATCGTATATTTAATTTTGTCTGAATAAGAACGAAGAGGTTTGGACTTGATAAGCTTTTAAGCCCTTTTTCGAAAACTGAACATTTTTGTGACATTTGAGATCGTTTGTGGGATAATTTGCATTGTTTGTTTTTGTTTGTTTTTTTGTTTTTCTTGTTTAAAAATTAAAATAAAAAAATAAATTAAAAAAACAAACTGTCACCAGCAGCATGCCCATAGAAAAAAATGTGCAAGAAGACTTTTACCCTATGGGATCACCAGGTTGTCCATGATTTTAGAATTTCACACATTCCACTGCATTACTCTTGACCATTTTTCACCCACAGACAGACTGTATCCATCCATAAGGGCACTATTGATTAAGGCATAACATGGTTCCAAAACTATTTTTTTTTCTGACATATTCAGGTTTAGTCTAGTCAAATTCAGGCAAAAGGAAACAACTATAGAAGGGAAAACTCTGTTAGTTATTGAGAGATATTAAAGTTCTAACACATTCAAGAACCATTTGACAATTTCCTTTGGTAAAGTTGTTACTTTATACCCTTGAATTGATATGTTGTAATTTTCCACTGACAAACTGTCATCTGTGGTTTAACGAGAAGAAAAAAAAAGCGCAAAAAAATGAAAAGCAGATGTGAACAAGTGCAATGTTTTTCTCAGAGGACTGGTCCAAGCTAATGCACGGAACATGTAATCCCATTGCTTCATTTCATGGAGTTTTACCATGCTTATCTGCAGTTTGTAACCTTCAAATAACAAGACAGAGAAAGCATGATACTGTTGGGAAAGCTCTGGAGGAGGTCTGTCTAGTGTGAAAGTTTTCCAACAAAAGCTTTAAGTGTAATGATTATCTTCGGACAAGTTTCTCACAAAGGCTCATTGATCTAGTATCCTAACAAGACTGAACAAAAGATTTAATGAGGTTTAGTGCCACTTTTTTAACATGCGTTCACTATTTCAGCTGATTTCAGCAAAGGGAATGTGTTCATTGTGTAGTTTTGAGTTTAGAGAGGAAAAAAGAGTTGTCATGGACATCGTTGCCACTCTGAGTGGATTGATGACTTAACTGTGGAACAAGCCTGTTATTGCCTACTAATCACTGCTATCTGAGGTAAGAAGAAAATCTAATAAGAAGCATTAAAAACACTATAGCACCCAGTTACTTTAAACTTTGGAAGGGGGATGTCTCCATGCACAGGCAATTAAACCAATGTAGAATTTTGTTCTATTTTATATATTTCATTTTTATTTAATCGGTTGGATGGGTCGGTTGGCTGCATGCAGGACAGACACATGAAAAACCAGGGTTCATTTCCCAGGAGGTGCGATGAGCTTCATCCATTGTGGGCCCTTAAGTAAGACCCTTCATGCGACTGCCGAACTATGAAACCACAAGGGGTCCAAGTCTGGGTCTTCCTGACCTAGTCCCCATTCAGATCTGGTGTAAAAATATCACCCATACCAAATTTGTGGATCAGTTAAAGGTGATGGGACAACCCCTAAAGAGATGTACCAAAAGGTGAACAAGTTTACCTGGAGTATTTGAAGAAATACAACACACCTGTTCCCTAACCCTAATATTAAGCCGGTACTGGACGCAGATCGGTACCGGAGTTTTGGGATATAGTGTCCGGCATAAGACTGAGAGTAGTGGGATCAATTCCTCAGTTGGATCTAAAGACTTAAAAAAGGTTTATCTCTCGGCTTCAGGTTGTTTTCATGGTTTAATTGTCAAATAAAGGCTGTTGTCGGGGGATGGATCAGTCAAATGTTATGATTTTTGCACACTCAGTTGTGCGAGAATTGTTGACATTTTACTGAATTAACCTGAAGTGTGACTGTACTTATGCTCATTGTTTATACGTTAGCCTTTAAATCTCTGATCTGGAATCATCAGGATACCGTAGGCAACCAACAAGGGATCAAATGAAAGAGAACATTATTGCCTCTGGCAGAGAACAGCAGGACATGCTCCTTCTGAGAGAGATAAGTGAGGATGCTGTCAGAGACAAGAAGGCATATCCATCTTCATCTTTAGACAAGCGACTAGAAAAAGAGCTGAGGGTCGGAGGAAGGGATGTTACAGTGATCCAGTCCTGGCCCTTGATTCCTGGGATGACCCGCATCACGGACTGGATTGTGAAAATGAACACACAGGAGGCCTGTGGAAACCCAATCAATCACTGTTCGCTCCTGCACCTTGCCATCCTGTGTGTGGGAGCACACACGAACATGCCACAGAACACCCACACAAGCCTATACACTGTGGCAACCAGAGAAGTAAACGGAAATTTCTGCAAACTCTGCAATTCAAGTGCTGTTTAGAAACTCAGTCTTTTGAGAGGAGGGCGGTTTTCTTTACTTTTAACTTGTATAAGCTGAAGTTTTTATTTTATTTGTTATTTTACATTCAAACTGAACTTGTGTGGCGCGTTCAAGAACACTCTGAACATGAGTTCTTGAATGTGCTTTTAGCGACAAAGGACTGCACCAACATTATGTAGTGTAATTAATTTTTTCTTCATTATCAGTTTTCAAACAATCTGCACTTCTGTGAATTCAAATGGGAACTACCAATACTACACAACCAAATCCGTGTCCCTGACTGGTCAAAGTTCAACAGCTTTAGCTATCAATATATGTTCAATGGTCATGTGTTTTGTACATAGAGCCTGAAAACTGACTTAAAAATTTGCATAGTGATGCTTGAACGCAAACATAGCAGTACAGGTGGAATATGTGAAATCATTTGTAATAATTTTTGGTGTCCGCTTGATTTATTCATATCCAGGCATATGAATTATTTTTTGATTTAGTGTATTTTGGCAGTATTGGCAGCACATACACAGTTTGCATCGCACACAAATGTTATTCACCTTTCGGCCGGTCCCTTCAGGGTAGTGACAGTGAAGTAGCCCTGTGTTTTATCCAGGCTGGGAACCGGCACAAAGAGGCCCAGACGTGGGCCCCCTTGTTGCTACAGAGACAGCAGTCCAAAGGGTCTTGCCGAAGGACTCATACTGGTTGAGCCTTATTGCACGCCCTAGGAATCAGGTCCTGATTTCCAGTGTGCCAGCCCTGCTCGTAACCAATTGGGATATCTAGCCGCTTTGCATTCTTCAAAAATATTGGTAAAAAAAACAAACACGCAAACCTAACTTGACTTGTAAAACAAAGTAAGACTTGCTGAGCAAATAGCATAAACACATTTTCAGAAGTAACAAACGAATCAGATCCTCAGCTTGATGAATGAAAGTGAAAATTATGTCTCTATCCTAAAAGATGAGGATCTGAGCAGTGCAGTCGGGAGCACATGTTAACTCTCATTAGACAGAGCAATACTCAGAGCAAATTAAACCATTAGCCTCTGACATTTTTAAAAGAACACTTTAAGATCACTTCCTATTAAGGCTTGCCAGTAAACAGGCCTTTGAAATGGAGCCCTCAACTCGCAGCAGAACAGTGTTGCAGACATCTGCCATACCCAGCCAGTCCCACAGTAAACTGCAGAGGGAATGCTTTCTGCGCTACACATCAAGCTACATAACGCTCCACATGTTCAAACAGGGTGGGGGGGCCTAACCCAGGGGATTCATAGCCTTGTATAGTCGAAAGTATAAAAGCAGGACTTTGTAGCTCAATACAGATGTAGGCCCTGTTCACATCCACTTACTTATATATGTACTGCAACTGCACTTACTTATATATACATATGTACTGCAACAGCTCTCGTCAGGGTTGCCTCAGTCGTTGTGAGATTTGGACGGTGCTAGAGGAAGTACAGTTTCTCCAAGAATCAGAGTTTCAGCTAAAACCATTAAGCGTTTACACGGTCTTTCCTTTCACTAATTGATCATCCTGTGACATCCTAATATTGGAATCATTTATGTTTTTCTAGAAGTAAATGTTTTTTGTGCTTCAACAAACATAGTTTAAAAGAAAAACAACTCTCAAACAGGGGAACTAAAGAAATATTACATTTTATATTTATTATTACATTCCTGTTTTTATGACTGTGTAGCCTCAGCTCTTCTCTTCGCTGTGTTCTGGTGGGGAGTGAGCAGCACCGACCGGCTGATCAGGAGAACCAGCTCTGTCCTGGGCTGCTGACTGGACTCTGTGGAGGAGGTGGGTGAGAGGAGGATGTTGACCATCATGGATAAGAGCTGTCACCCACTGTGGCCGACTGTGAAGAGACCCATAAGTTCATTCAGCAACAGAATCAGACCCCACCCCAGTGTACTATTGCACAACTCCTCATCAAAAATGATTCATTGATTTTTTTATCGACAGTATTTACGCACATATTGTATTGTTACTTGTTTTTCTTTTGAGCTGTCTTCAATTCCATAAAGTTTAATTCAATTTCAAGAGAGATGTTCAGACAGAAAATGTAATAATAAGTCGAAATATGGAAAAACTAAAGATTTATTAAGTTCTGCCCTTTTAGAAAATAATTGTAGTGTTATAGCGAGAAAATGCAAGTTTAAAAACATTATATTTGAATCTAATATTATTGTGGCTACTGCTCTGCTCATTAATAAAACATTCTTCTTTTTTTTTTTTTACCAACAATTGATTCTCCTAAGGAGCTATGATTAACTCCTGTTTGTTTTCAGTATTTAGTACTGTTGTTTTTATTATTAAAAGTTTTTTTTGTTTATTCTAAATATAATTTAAAATATTACGATATTTATACTTTTAGAACTTGATTAAGTTTTAATTGAATTCTCTTAGTATTTTAGCTGTGATTCAATTCTGAGACATTTTATTTTGAGTGTGGGTCAATACAGATTCCAGATCCTAAACTTTTACAACGCATTAAAAATATCAAATGTAATAAACATGTGTAGGCTGTCCCTGCATTTTATTTCATTAACATTTTTTTTATAACGTAACACAGTAACAGAACACTTCGGTGAAGTAACTTAAACAATAAAGTAGAAATAGTACAACTATTAACAAGGAGAAATTAGTTAACTGTTAACCTGATAAATAGTCATGTGACAAGGTTTGGTGACTGTAGCTTCAGGATCTTCAAAACTATAGAATATAATAGAATAGAATAGAATAGAATAGAATAGAATAGAATAGAATAGAATAGAATAGAATAGAATAAAATAGAATTATTTCTAAAGCATTTTTTCCAGACAGAATCACAAAGTGCTTTACAAAAGGCGCATAACAGCAAATCAAAGCACAAAGGTAATAAAATACAATTATAAAAAAATTAAAAACAGTAAAACGTTGTAAAACAAGTATTGAACATTTTTGATCATTTCCATTTAAATATCCTAAAAATTATTTTTGATTTTCTTCCAAAATTATTGTTTTAACATATTTAAGATGAAGAGTATTCATGACTGGCTCATATAAATGAAAACATTTATCAGTTTTATTTGTTTTTCAGTGATTTGGGATTTTTTCAAATCACTTTTTCCTTCAACTAACACTTTGTATGCGGCCTCTTGGCATTACAGTCTGTTAATTTTCATGAACAAGAAAATCAAACCAATTAAACAGGTTTTTGTCTGCCTTTGTAGGTCAATGATTGTGTTTCGACAAACCAACAGAGACAATGGGTATCAGTTTAAAACTTTTTTAAGAGTTATTGTACCAGGAAGTCTGAATCTTAAAGTATCTTGGTAACTTTACTAAACTGTGTTTTATAACAATGAACTATTGTGATCTGTTCAAGATTTGCAGACTTCTAGTAGTGTATTTATCTGTAATAATAAACTTTTGTTTGTATCATATTGATTGTATGGTAATTATTGATGTGTTTGAAACAAATTCAATAAAAAAAAATGCCAACAACACGTTAACATTGCATGAAGACAATCAGAAACATCATACTTCTGATTGATATTTTGTTATAGATTCTCTTCTGAGAGCCTAGTCTCTCTACTATCAACAGAGCAGTTACAGTGCGTTAAAAACAACACATTTTGTCCTTCTAAAGTATCTGCAAAGAGCTGAGTCGAGTGACTCGTGAGAGAGCAAATTTGACTCATAATGATTCCTTCCAGTGAGTTTCACACATGCAACTCTTCCTCAGAAACCGTGGCATTAAACATGCACAGGCTCCTGTCCTGCAGGCTTGAACCCTGCCTGCCTCAGAATTAACCACTTCCTCTGTGCTGGTCATAAAAAAATAGTGCATACCCATGAGCACTGCAAACACTGGATGCTTCACTGACCCTGCCTTGCATCTGAAAGTTTCTGCGTCCTTGAGACCCAACCTTCAAGCATCAAACGCATAAAAAGTCATGCTAATTGATGGTGTACCTGATTAAAATGAGTGGCTAATGAGAATCAAGCCAGGAAAAAATGCGAGAGAATTTGTGTTGAAGCTTTTAACCTTTCTGTTGGAAGATCCACTGCTTTGATGTTCCTTGGTCTTTTCATCAGTCTTTTTTTGAGCTGTTAAAAAAAGCATTTTTAAAGTACAAAGGAGACACTTGCATATGTAATTTGTCTACAGTTTAGGAACAAATGATGGTTAGTAATGCAGTTTTTTTTTTGTTTCCATTTCTTTAGCTGTGCAAAGAGGGAACTAAAAATAAAGCTCCAAAATGAGGCGAGGGGGTTTAGAGCTGTGCTGTCAATCGAGCAAGTAGATTGGGCGGTTTGGGTCTGCTGCCGTTCTGCCTGGGGTCCCACACCCAGAGCAACTACAGTGTGATCACACACTCTGCAGACTTAGACGCTATCGCCTAGTTAGAGGGAGAGGGAGCAGGATTTGGTGAGGGTTGCTAGTGGTAGTGGGTGTGTGTGTGTGTGTGTGTGTCACAGGGGGTGTGAAGGGGAGTGCAAGCAGTACTTGGATGGAAATAAAGGTCGAAATCCTTGACTGTGAAAACTGTCATAGTGGGGGACGTGTGCAGAGCCTGTTTGCCTAATAACCTGGGTCTTGTAAAAAATACAAATGTGGGGTCCTCTGGAGCATATAATTTAACACCCCTATACCAAGGGAAATGAGTGAGAATTGAAGCAAGTACACCTTGACAAAGGCTATTCTCCTGGATTCACACCAGCAGAGCTGCACCATACAGGGTGCTGCTGCAGAGGCCAGGAGTGGTACAGCACGCAGCCAGCATGAATCAAAGCTGTACAAAAGTCACATTTGTGCGATTTATACAACTATCCTATTCATTCCTAACACCCCAAAGTATGTTATAGAATGCTTTACACATACGATGAACTGTTTTTACAAGATGCTGCAAATTGAGCATTAACATAAAGACAGAGACCTTGCTCCTCTGTTGAACATTGACAACATTTACTATCAAATTTTATTTAATTAAAAAAAAAAAAGAAAATAGTGTTTTTAAATGCTCTTGTGGCATTTTTCTGATAGAGGACACATATAAAGAGAATTAAGATTACACTTCTAACCAGAACATCAAATCCCCCACCCCGGCACGTCGGTCAAAAAATAATATTGTTTTAGTTTTTTTGGTTGTAAAAGACTAAATATAACCGGTAACCCTATATATGCTTATACATAAATACTGTATATTTATATATACAGTATATAAATATATATATATACACTACATATATATGTTTGTTTTTTTCATATTTTGAACTTCACCATCTGAGGTATTTCTGTCAAAGCCTACAATGGTCTTTGACATAACTCCTTACATCAGGGGTAAACATACAGCCCGCAGGCCGCATCCGGCCTGCCACATAGTTTAATCTGACCAAGTCACGAAGATAAAAAATATAAGGTTGTTGAAAAAAAAACACATTTCTACCCCATTCCTGTGGCGAGTTATGGTTCTTTAAATAAAAGGTCTGCAATGTGAATTTCCGCCACTACGGGAAGCAAAGGAAGCGTAACACCGGCATAACAAGAGTTTAAGAAATAAACATCATAAACAATTAAATAATAAGTGGTTGTTAATAAGAGGTTGTTTGAGGCATTTTTTCCAACTGAGAAAAAAAAAAAAACTACAAATAACAAGTTGACCAAATAGGTTATATTGCTATTGTGTTACTGGTCCAGCCCACTTGAGATCAAACGGGTTGAATGTGGCCCCTGAACCAAAATGAGTTTGACACCCCTGCATTGCGATCGATGAGAATTATCTGATCTGCAGAGAAAAGCAATTTAGCGCTGATAAGCAACACTTTAAAGAAGCGTTTTACCAATATGCAACACATTACTAATATAAAGCAATTTTATGTCAGTGCAAAGCTGCTTTCTCCACGACTGAATAACATTGATTGCGTAAAGGGTTGAAGCTAACTGTGGTCAAACGTAAATACTTGTCTTGACAACACATTGTCACTCCCAAGTCTTCACACATTGATGTTTGGTTAAGGACCTCTTCGCGTAATTTTTGATGTTTTCAGTGTCTCTAACTCGTCGTTTTTCGGCATACTGGCTGCTCCTATTATCACGAGTCTCCAACCTCCGGACCATGAATCAGAACTGGTCTAGTACAGCAACGCGTAGCACAACAGTACCCAAACCTGGTACCGGTACCCTAACCTGACTTAACCCTAACCCTAATGGACCAGATGGGGTACCGGACCCGAACCAGTACCGGGTTAATGTTGGGGTACTGATACTGGCCGCGCCCTGAGGACCAGTTTGCATCTGGTCCCGAGGGTTCCAGACCCCTGAATATACGAACTGCCAGTCAAAAGATGACGAGTTGGTGACACCCAAAGCATCAGAAAGTGATGCGGAAAGGATCTTCACCAAACACCAACTTGTGAAGACTTGAAAATGAGAATGTGTTGGTCAGGAGCTAAATCTCCAACGTAAAAGTCTTTAAAGTTTTACAAATTGGATTTAGTAATATCCTTTAATAAAGCGTTTACCCTCTTTGACACATTTTAAGCTAATCCTGAACACTAAAAAAACGTTTAAATAGAAGTGGCTACAATTCTGAAATCTTGTGGAATTTCTGTTTCCAGCTAATGAGGATTATCAGCTTCCATCTTGTTTGCAACCAGGTCCTCTTGAAAAAAAAATGCAGTTTGAAATACATTTTTTGCAGTGACGTAGAAGCTCCATTCTGATGCATCCACTTGTGGACAAATAGATCCATGAACGTCTTCGTTTTCCTCGTCTGAGCTGGAATATGGATCAAAACAGTTTGACTGTTGCTAACCATTTTTGCTGCACTGCTAATGTTAGATTGTGAGCTAGCGGTAGAGAGTGTAAACAGGTGGATGAGGGGAAATGACTCCCTGCCACAAGTCCTGCCCACAACTTAAAGGTGAAATTCTAAAGAACTATTACTGCTCATCACTACATTATGTCCTCAAAAAAGGCTCAAGTTTTTTTTATTTTGGCCACAAACGGCATAATCATAATTACAAGACCACTGGGAGAATTTTCACAATAGATTAAAAGATGATTGAAGTGGGACTTTAACACAGATAATTGTGCATGTATATAGTCTTTGGTGGTTAGGCTGAGAGATATCTTGCATGCATGGGATGATCTCGAAGCATGGTGAAAAAAATCTTAAAGCCCAGACGCTGATGGTGGTTGAAGTCAGACCTCACCAAAGAAGGAAAGAGGTAAAACAGCGAAAAGGTCTGGAATACGGATACATTTCTATGAATTTAAAGGGAATGAATTTGATTGTGATTGGGTGTGAAGAAAGTGAGAACTTTAGCTATTAGTTCAGAGGACTAATTGTGCAGTGAAGAATCAATCCAGCATATTTGTTTATGAGGTTCCTTGTTGAAATTGTGCTCAACTCTTTCAATAGGGCTGGTTTGTTGTTGACATAAAACAAGCACCAATGATGTCACAGATTGCACAGGCTTTTGGGTCTTAAGTTAACATAAAATCATCAGTCAAAAGAGGTTTGGGTGGTGGAGGACATCTGCAGAGATGGACCGTTGCCCACCTTTGTCTCCTCTTTCTTGCTTCTAGTCTACTCTGTCCCGTATCCGTCAGGCGGATCAGACCTGTGGAACGGAGGCTGCTTTGTGCCCTGAGAGGCTTTTACAGTAAAGTTTGATCCCAGCTCTCTCCCCTTCAGTCTTTGCCCACTTAGTGGACGCCTCCACTCAAAAGCGGCTAAATCTTTGTTAACAGGCAAACCATGAACTCACAGGGAGTTAATCAGACTCAGTGCAAGTTCGGCCATTTGCATGTGAATCGGCTGTGGCTATATACTGGGCCTCTTTATGTCATTCACTACTCAGTGCCTCGGGCTTCGTCTGTTTGGAGATCACACTTCCATAGGTATATGTTGTAAAGAAATATTTCAATAGAAAATCTTGATTTTAAAGAAAAATCAAGAAACTTTTTTTGATAAGAAACTCAGATTTCAGGAGAAATGTTGCATCAAAATTAGCGTTAGTAAGAAGTGCTAGTTTGAACTGTTTTTGAGAAGAGCGTCAGCCTGTACCTTAAAGCAGGACTTCCTTGTCTGTAGGACAGCTGAGAGGGAAAGGAGAGGGGATGTTAGAGAAGAGAACAAATCTGATGTGGAAATGTAGACTTAGTGGGATTTATCCATTTGAGAAAAGGTCTTTTCACTTGTTTTGTTGGTTTATCCCCTAAACCCCATTTGCCCCCCCCACCCCCATGCCAAAAAGCTTTTGACATCTTCATCTTGTTCACAGTGGGCAGGCTTTGTTTGCTCTGCTTGAAAAAGCGGATGAGGCTCAGCCCTCCCCTTTCCGTGGCACAAGTGTAGGACTTTGCCATGGCAAAGGGGGATTTCTCTTTCCTCCTGCCCCCTCCCTTTCCACATAACTACAATATGGTCATTGTCTGCGAGTGAATAATGTGGCCACTCGGGCAGCATGGACTGCTCCTCGGGCTTTGACTGTGAACCAGCTCTTTTCTTCGCTGTGAAAGGACTCTAATCCATGTAAATATAAGACTCCGAGTACAGCTTGGCCACGGTGGGGAAAGTGAGAGGGAGGAATAGAGGGGAGGGTCAGCAATTTAACCTTTGACCCAACAAATAAGAAGCATGTAAGTTTTAGAATTGCTCACTAAAGAGGGGCTCCAGTGGCAGAATGAGTGTCTTTTGTTATCCGCGCTGTTTGGGGCTGATTGACAGGAGCTGGGCTGGGAGTGCGGCACAACACTAAACCAGCAAAATAACCACCGCCACCATTCAGTGATGGGGAGACCAACACACAATGCTTGGTATTGATTATCTCTACTAAAGATGCCACCGTTGTCAATGAGGAAGTGTGTAATTTCTAGTTTTGACATCTTTTGTAAATTATTAGGAGATTATCTGCCAATTTCAAGCAGGATTTGCTTTGGTGTCTTCATGGATGAACGTGAATGAGGCGGCTCTGAATGAGCCGGAGCTTCATAACTGAGAAGAAAGTCCAACTTAGAAGACATCCAAAGGAACGCTTTCAAAGAAAAACATGTCTGACCTGATGGAGCCCTCCTTCTGTTTTCCTATTCTATTCTATTCTATTCTATTCTATTCTATTCTATTCTATTTATTTGAAAAACACCAATTAGCAACAAAGGTTGTCTTAAGACAAAAACAAAATGTGAAATTATTTTCTGTTTTTATAACCGACATATGTTCAGTCATTCTCATAAAGCCAAAAAATAAAATAAAAATAGTTATCAGTTTAGGTGACCAGACATGGTTGTACAAGTTAATTCCAATTATTATAAATTAATCCTGCAACCAGGAAATACCTAAAGTTGCTATTCCACTAAAAACCGCTAGCGGCCCTTTGCCAGAGGAAGAAATTTACCATAGACTCCTATGTTCAATAGTTTAATTTAACACCAAAACAGACTGCTTTTAGCTATTTTTTTCATGCATATTAGACATTTTTCAGCTGTTCTGATTTTCAGTTTAGCTTTTGATTGGTAGGTGGGTAAAGACACAGACGGACTAAACCAGGGCTGCCCATTCCTGGTCCTCGAGATCTACCACCCTGCCTGTTTTCCAGCTCGTCCTGCTTCCCACTGGACATGTCAATGTGGGCCCCATATGGTTTACCCTTGGGCTGACTTGGTGGGTCCCAGGTGGGTTTGTCCGCGGGTTCCATAGAGGCCCCACCTGTGTTTGCCCACAATGGCTTGAGTGGGCACTCAGTAGTCCTACTAGCTGGGCAGCGGAGCTCGCTAACTCGCTACGCTGTCCACCGGGTGGCTGGTTAGTGTAGTGACCCAGACCACTGAGTTCCCAAATAAGCAAATGTAAGCAAACATAGATGGGGCCACCATGGAATCTACGGACAAACCCACCCAGGGTCCACCAATTCAGCCCAATGATAAACCATATGGGGCCCACATTGAAATGTCCGCTGGATTGCTGCTGAATACCTGGACCAGGTATGTTCATTCAATCAAGAATGTGGAGACATCTCATGGAGCTAATCAGCAGCTGGCAGGGTTTGGAGATCTGGAAAACATCCAGGGGGGTAGATCTCCAAGCCCTACTACCAGGACTGAGCAACCCTGGATTAAACAGTTCCAAGGTTTTCTTTATCCCGTCCAAATCCAGTTCTAGAAAGTTGTTGAGTCGTGTGGAACAACTCTCCAGCCAATGAACTTTCTCACCTCAGGCGTGGTTTCTTTGTTGTGATATTAATATTACTAAGGAGAACATCAACTGATGAGTGATTCTGTTGCAGCAAAAAATACACACTTCTAACTCAACTAATAGATTATATCTGGAATTTGTTGTGCCCCCAGACGGTACCACATTCCGAATTGGTGGTCATTGCCTGTGACTGCTTGGAAACACACACACAATTTAAAATGTTAAACCATCCAAGGTAGTTGGTACAACAAAATAATGTCAACAAGAAGAGTTCTTATGATTAAACATGTATTTGTAATACAGAAAGATTCGCAGAAACAGTTAAATGGGAACATTTTGGGAGGTTAGGCTCTTTTCTAGTGATGTCTCGATGCGTGAGATGAGCTCAGACCATGGATGAATAAAGCCCAGACCTTGGATTTTCATGGTGATCAAGGGCAAGATGTTGATGATGAGTAGAGTGACCATTAACTGTATAAAAGAACTGGACTGGGTGACTCCTTCCTCTTGGCGTTCCAAACAGGAAGTACCTGCTGGCTCCAAGAAACCAAAATCCCATAGACTGCTACTGAGAAATAAACAGTTGTTACTCACTTTTTCCATTTGTCAGAGTAACCATTCTTGCTGTGATACATTTTCTTGTAACATATCTTTGATCTTCTTCTTCTTCACCGTTCAGGTTATGCCATTTTTGGGGTTGCCTGAGCGGAACTATTTTGCTATTTCAGTGATTTTGGCAGAGTTTTTACGCCGGATGCCCTTCCTGTCACAACCCTGTACTTGAAGGGCACAGGGACCCAGTTAGGCAGCAGCGTCAAGGGTCTTGCCTAAGGACCCAATCTGGATGGAGATCAGTGGACACCCTGGAGATTGAACCCAGGGCTCCTTTACTTAGCCCACTGGGCCATCCAGCTGCTCTCGTAACATATTTTTGATAATCCTGTTTTTTTTTCCTTCATTTTTTTGTAGTGCAGACCAATCACTGCTTACTGATGTCGTCTGGCTCCAACATGGCGACAAAAAATGGCCCCTGAATTGACTTTATTTTGTTGGAGCCAGACGTAACCCATTCTCTATGTGTGACGTGACACTCACTCTGTCCAGTTCTCATGTAAAGTTAATGGATGCAACAAAAGCTAAAGATCCTGGAAGAGAGGTAGATCATTCTAAAAAAAAAAAAAAGTGCCAAAACTTCACAAACCTTTATATGCGAGAGAGAGGGAAAGGACTACAGTAGGAAGAGTGAGAAAAAATATCCAGTGAATCTGAAAATGGCCCCCAGCAGTCTCAAGGCCTGCACGCAGCAGCAGAGTGACACGCATCAAAACACTCACACACATCATTTCAATGGAAAAAACATACCAGCTGAGTGTGACTGTGAGCATCAGCTCTGGAAATTAAACCACTTCAACAACTTTCTAACTTTTCCAAACATTTTGACTTTTTGCAGACAAACTATTAAGTTTCTGTGTCTCATCCAAAGACAAACAGGCATGAATCAGTGCAGCCACTAAGCTACAGCCAATGGACTGAGCCAACATGAGCAACAAACTGTTCACACTGTGCTGTCACTACCTGATACTAGCACACATACCTACAGTTGGAAGAGACTTGGTGCAAAATGTTAAAGTGGGACAAAACTTGTGGTTCTTACTCCAGGCGTTTTTCTTTCACACCTCAGTTCTGATGTATCAAAGACTTGGTGTCATAGAATTTCGGCACAAACTGCAATTGTTAATTTATCCTTCGTTATATGTCACTACTAAATCTGAGTCCCTGATTGGTCAAAGTTCAACTGGTTTTTGACTTGTGCTCAGTCGCTGCAAGTTTCATACATAGATCTTGAAAACAGACTTAAAAACTTGAGTAGCGACGCATGGAGTCTCTTCTCTCCCTGCACGTTCACGGTGATGAGTTCATTGCGATTCTGGCTTAAAACTGTACACCTGACAAGATTGAAAATTGCTCGTCCTTATTATCGCACCGCTAATGTTAGCTTGAGGTCCCCTAAACAGAGCTCTAAGAGATGGGGAGGGGGGCGAGTTGCTCTGTGTTACAGTCCCACCCACAACCCAGAATTGTATTTCTAATGAGCTACTGCTGCTGTGCAAAAAAAATATAAAAAAAGAAAAAACACAAAGGCTTTTTGATTTTGGCCTAAAACTGCAAAATCATAATTAAGTGATCACTGGGAACAATTTTACGATAAAAAAAATACATAGTTTTAACCGCACATATCTGAGTTCGTTGTGAAGGTAGCATAAGACCACAGACTAGCAGCTAAAGTGTGATGCTTTAATAGTAGGCTATTGATCAATGGGAGCTTTACCGAATTTAAAAATGTTTCCTTGTGTGCTAAAAGCAATAACAAAAACTCTTTTGAGCACAGTTTTTTTTCCTCTCTTCAGTTTCCAGCTAAATCAGGGGTGGGCAAAAGGACCATAAAAAGTTCTAAAACTCGACAGACGGGTCAGATCAGATGTTTGACGTGTTTTGGTAAGCCATCTCATATGAGAAAGAAACAATATGAAATCTGGACAAAACCATACTTTTTCAATTTAAAAACTCTTGATTTTGTTGCTATTTTAGCACCAATCGGTTGATGTATTTCAAGGAAAAACAAACTCTAAGAAAAACTCTGTGTTTGTTGTGTTGGAATGACTGAAAAAATATGACTTTCTGACTCGAAAAACACCTGTGAACATGAGAAAACGACAAATCTTGCAATATAACATGAATACAAAATAACTAGCCAGTTTATTTGCGGTGAACCATCTTAAGTGACACACCAAAATGACAGGGAAATATAAAGCATCAATACAGATTAATAATATAATTTATTCCAGTGTGGTGGGACAGATTAAATGGTTTAACGGGTCCCATATGGCCCCTGGGTCATAGTGCCCCCATCCTGACCTGCAGGACATGTCTTCTCATTGACTAGTGTCTCAGACAGTTATACACAGCAGTTGTGACATAGAAATGAACTGCACAGAATGGCATCAACTGGTGAAGCTCCTCCAGCAAAGACTCAGCCATCTCCTAGTTTCAGGAGGAATCTTTCACTGAAATGCTTCCGACTTGGCAGGTCGCATTTTGGCTCCAGAATATGCAGGATTTGTTCAAATCCAATTTTTTTTTCTTTGGAAGTCATCTTTGCAATTAAAGTTTCTTGTAGTTTGTTTTTGTGAGGATTACAGACACAAAGCTGAGTCTCTTCACATTTGCTGCATGTGTGTCTGTAGGTTTTTCCTTGATTCCAGCTGCCTTGGACGTTCTTTTCCCTCCACGCTGGCAGCAAGAGATTTAATGCACCGCTGAGGACAGTATGTGGGGGATAATTAAATACTATAACTTTGTTGTTTCCATTAGAAATGAAAAACAATAATTAAACTTGACATATTAACATTTTTGTCAGCAAAAATCAAACAAATGACGTGGTCACTTGGAAACAAACGCCATTTTTTTCATTTCATTAATTTTCATGCACCACTGTCGCTTAAGCAGAAACTATCCAAGCATAGATTTTCTATGATGCAGCACAAACAACAATATAATATAATAATGCTTTGTAACGCAGCTTCCTGCCTGTCTGGATCTTCCTGCTCTCCTTTTCCTTCCATCCATCCAGCTTAGAAACATGTACACTCATTTCCACCTCTGTGCTAAATATAGAGCGGCGTGCTTTTTCTGCTGTTTTCTCGCACCATCTCACCACCAACATATGCTGCCTCAGTGAAAGTGGTGAATCTTGCAATGTGTTGATTTAAAAAGAGAAGAATAAAGACGCAGAGAGAGAGAGAGAGAGAGAGAGCTGCTGCCATCGTCCAACATTTTCTTCCTTGTAGTCCTGCCTGATCTCTGTGGATCGGTCATCGCTATTCAGCAGTGGGTCACACTTAAAAAAAGTATGTTATTCTCGTGCAAAAATATTCACTAAAAATAGATTAATTAAAAGGTTTTCCTTTTGAATATATTCATTGTTTTGGTTCATCTCTGCTGCCTGTTTGGCAAAAATTCAAACAGATTTTCTATGAAATAAAAGTCATGGACACTCAAAATATATGAAGCAGCTTCAAATAAATAAAACTTTTAGAGTCTAACTTCTGAACGCTTTGGGTGAGGAAACAAAAGACTGGTTACTGGGAAGTAGAGATGTAAAAATCAGAGGAAACCACTTCCTTCCCTTTTTCTTTTAACCTTCCTCCAGTTATTTTTCACCCCTAAAAAAGGAAACCACTCATATCAGTTACTTTAGCATACAGCCATCAGCTGTATGGTTTAATAAAACACATTGAAATTGTTAGGAGTTCACATTTTTAATTAGTCTAAGCTCAGATGAAAAATATGTTTTTTTTTCTTCTGTGACCCAGAAAAAATACACTGTAAAAAGTGAAACACTTGATCAATTAATAAAAGTTATGGAGTTTGTTACATTTGAAAATATTCGTTTTTTAAAATCAAATTAAATGTTTAAGTTGAGTAAATCATCAACTCAAAATTTAAATTTGATGACAACTAATGTTTTTAAATGTAACAAATGACAGAACTTCTGTTAATTGATCCAATGTTTCACTTTTTACAGTGTATGCAGAGATTTTTTTTGTACAATATATTTATTACTGCTTAAAAAAACACTTTTTGATCAATCTTTGTGATTTGATTGAAAAAAAATTGTAAAAAGAAACAAAACTCAATTTATGCGATTTTACAATATCACGTATGCACAAAGAGGCTCACTTCAATTTATTTTTAAATAGAAATGATAGCTGTCGTTTTTTCTTTTATTTTCCCAAAAGTTTTATGCTAAGACAGGAAGTCTGAAGAGCCAGTCAATCAGTTAGATATCCAAGTTTTTATGAGGAACTATATAATTCAATGTCATTTATTGTTTAAGTCTCTAAAAGTAAATCAAAGACAATTTTACTAAAGTTTTAATAAAATAAATAAAAAAACTGAAGAAAATAGATTTCAGTTTATTGCCCAGTTCAACCAGTCCAGTTCTTTGCAGTTTAGTCCATATTTAAAATATACCGAATGTTAGAAAAACCAACACCAAGTAGAGTAAAGGAACCAACAAAATGATTAGTTTCTTTACTTTTCCAAATTTGGATTTTGAGGTGGGAGTGAAAGAAGACAACAGAGAAAAATGCTCCAGTGTTTATGTTTTTTTATTTTTTTGTAACTTTTCAACCATTAACATGACAATTCCAGTAGATTTTGGAGGAGAAAATGCAGCTTTTCTCCTCCAAAATATACTGGAATTGTCATGTTAATGGTTGAAAAGTGACAGTATATTAAAGATTGTTGTGTTTAAGCGTCACCGGCAACATCTCAGGTGTTAAAGGGCTAAATTAAGTGGATTATATACATTGCAAATGAATCTATACGAAAGGGTTAAGGGTAGATCTGCCTCCTCAAGCCAACAGGAGTCCAGAAAGTGGCTGGATTCAAGTGGAAATCAAAGACTAAGTTTCTTCACTTCTGCAGGAAAAAAACTGAACCAAAGTTTCTGCTGAAATATGAGGCAGTTTGTTCATTATTCCAAAAATTCTGGGGCTGAAACATCCCATCATGCAGCACTAAAGTGATGTCGGTTTGGGTGAAATGAATCTGATTTTTCTGCTTTGTGTGACGCGACAGCCGAGCACCTTGGGGAGTTTGTGGCTGAGCGGCGGAGACTCAGGTGTGCCGTCTGAACCGCTCCGTACTTTAGTGCGACATGTTCTGCTCAAGAAAAGTCTGTTTGTGTGGCTCATACAGTGACTGAGTGATATATACCCCCCCTCCTTTCCTCTGCTTCATGTGTTTTTAGTCTCCTTTGCTTTGTTCCCCCGTCTTAATTGCAACCCCAGTTCTCCTCAGAGAGTGTGTAACTCCCTCCCACCTCCACAGCAGCATCCCATTAAAGCTACACACCCTGACGCCTGCCTTCTACCTTCATGATGAATACAATTAAAAACACTGCGAGAGATCAAAAAGATGCCAGGAGCCTGACGAGGGCTATGTTTTTCTGAGAAATGCAGATTTGCGTTATTGATGGTCATCTCGTTTGGAAATAATTACCAGACAAGGAGTAATCAGCGGAGCTGCATCAGCACTTAAGTATCTCCAGGCTGTGATACAAACACAGTGACTTTTAAAGTTAGCTTCTATTACTGATAAATGGAACTTTCTCATATGATACTTTAATGATTTTTTTTTTTGGTGTGGATTCAATTTTAAAAAAGAGTTTCTATATGCTCTTGGAAGATTGAAGAAAAGCAGATTTAAATGAATAAATTAAAGTGACTCCAGCTGACCAGGGGTCTGCAACCTGAGGCTCCGGGGCCACGTGGCTCGTTTATTCCTCCATTGAGGCTCTTTGGCTTTGACAAAAAATGTTAATGATTTCAATAAATATTCATTTATTTTTTATGCTTAAATGTAAAAAAACTGTTTTTGTTTTGCTAAGAGCCTTTGTGTGCTATGCCACTCCTCCAAAATACAGAGATTAACACCTGAAGCACCGTCTGTGACGCTTAAACACAAAAATCTTTAACATACTGTAACTTTTCCTTCAGAATCTACTGGAATGATCATGTTAACGGTTGAAAAGTTACGATAAATGAAAAAACATAAACACTGGAGCTCCGGTGTTAAAGGGTTATAGGTCAAAGATGATGTTGGAGCTGTTTAGAATAATCTTAAAGCACAATTTGTATATCTTGAGCTACACAATAGTGTGTTTTTGCAGTTCAGAACCAGAATTTGTAATATTATTAGCCGTATTTTCTGGATTATAAGTCGCACTGGAGTATCAAGAAGAGGATAACCATATATAAGTCGCACTTTTATGTTTGGCGTGGTAGAATATAAAAACAAGAGTAAAAATACTTTGATGCAAATGAGACAAATATCAAAATTTAAGAGGAAAACAATCAGGTTCTCCACCATATTTGCTTTAGACAACACTTCTTCTTTTTCTGCCACAGTCAGAAAAAAGTACAGTGCCCTCTAGTGATTGCTGGCGGAAACAACCGCTAAAGGGTAGCCGGTCGCAAGTGGGACAATTAGCAAATATATGAGCCTATATATGTTTAAAAAAAAATCTCACTCCTGAGTATAAGTTGCAGCCCCAGCTAAACTATGAAAATAAATAACAATTTATACTCCAGAAAATACAGTAACTGAAGGTAAATCTGCTGCAGCAGGAGGATCTCATTTGACAAAGGATGTGTTTTATTTTGAAAGGAACCTGTCAAAAGTAACAGAAATTTATAGATTTATAGAAAATTGTTATAATTCAAGTCTCGTACATTTTTAGAAATGAATAACTTAATAGTCACAAAAACATCAATGAAATGTATTTCCTAAACTTTTAAGTTTCTTGGTTCTGGTCAGTCAGAAACTTCTCTTTCAGCGTCAAAAGTTGCAGACTGAAGGAGCCGAGTGGCTGAAACCCAGAGCTCCCAGTCTGGACCCGGAGTCTGACCCACTGGAAGCTCTCCAGCAGGCTTTGGACTGCATGAAGGCTCAGGTGATTTCAAAGATTACTACAACTGGACGTTATGTAACTGGAGAAGCAGCCAAAGCTATAAAGAGACTGATAATATGCAGCATTTTGAAAAAAGGAGCTTAACCTCAGTTAGAAAATTAGTACTGTGTATTTATCCAGTCATTTTAGAGGAAATATTTCTTAATTTATTTATTTATTAAAATAAAAAGGCCAGTTTTGCTCTTAATTGTAAAAGTGAATACAATGGACAAAAAAGTAGTTTTCTGTATGTAAATTGAATAATTTAATTCAAAAATATGTTTAAAAAAATATTTTTTTATCTTAATCAATTTTTGGAAATGTGAACAACAATAGGGAAAGAAAATAAAACATTTTTAACGCTCTTTTTTTTTTAGCCCCGCCTTGAATCTTTTTGTGCTTAATTTTAAAAATAGTTCTTACATCAAATTGGGGGGGGGCATTCTTGGCCTGTCGTGTCATCAGCATCCAGCCCTGATGGAGCGGGCATGCGCACGGCCTTTCCAACACAGCTGAGGAGGAGCGCTTCTTTTCCTTTTTCTTTCTTTTTCTCCTGTTGTTCGTTCCTTTTCTTTACAGGATGCATTTCCCCCCCAATCTAAAGGAAATTAAAACACATCTTTATGTTTGTGTCGACATCCCATTTCTTGCCACAAAGCAGTTTGACCCTCTAAACTAATATTTTGCTCCTCATCTTATGGACGCACCTAATATGATATTTCACCCACGCCCGCAGACATGCCTGCTGCTGCCGCTATGTTTAATGTATAAAGCAGCCTTATAGCAGATTGAAGTGTGGATGATAAATATGCATGTATTCAATTAAGGGTATTACAGGGGAGATGCTTTGCATGAAGCTTTAGGAGCTTAACATCATATTTGTTCAATAAAACTTCTGCAAAGCTGCAATGTGAGTTTTAGAAATGGAACAGGTAGTCTTTCTTTTTTTAAACTTTTTAAATAAAGTTTTTTTTTTTTTTTATGCACCGATTTGCTCGTTTGGATCCGCAGCTGCAGTTTGCGCCTGTCCTGATGGCTGCGTGGAGTTTCAATTCGCTTTCAAACCAAACAAACCTCAGCCCTCTCTCTCTTCCGGGCCCCTCAACACATCCTCTGATGACGAAGTCCACCTCCCCCTCACCCTCCACCCAGTCCCCATTAAGAGCAGAGAGCTAATTAGAAGGCGCGGACCCGGGATCAGGTCAGCGTCTGGAGATGCTGGGCTGCAAATGATTGCGACTCACTGCAAGTTCAAGAGATGAAGGGCGCTCTGGGGAAACTGCACGCACAGCTAGAAGTGCCCACATTATCCGGACGCATTACAAAAAATACCAGTAAAGTTATTTTTGAACAAACTCTAAAGATAAATTGCGCTTTTTTATTTCAAAGTTGTTTCTCTCAATATTTCCCCAGAATGTTTCGACAAAAACGACAAATCAGGGCTCGACTCACAGAAATCACATTTGTATTTAGTTTTCAATGTTTTGACCCCTGAGAATAATTAAACAAGCTGAATTTACAACTTTCTACAGACGTTTTCAGTGAAATGTATTGTTTCCAAAGTGAAATAATTTGACTTTTTTTCTAAATCTTAAATATCTGTGAATTGAAACACCAAAAGAAGAAGAAGAACGCCGCGCGGGCTTGTTTTTGCCCCGCGTTTGTTTTGGAAAACTCCATGCAAGTTGCGCACTGAGCCCTTTGACGTCCTGGAGAGGCGCTGAGCGGCGGCGGCGGCGCGCCTCCGTTTGGAGTGAGAGTCCCTGCAGATCGCTGCGACGCGCAAACACACTCATCCACGCGCGCGCGCAGGCTGCCTGCATCTCAGAAACATTATCCCCAGCTCTGGCTCCTATCTGTCGGACCTTTTTCAAGCTGCTGCTGCGGGTTGGTGGTGGTGGTGGTGAGGGGGGAATGGTTGGAAAAGTGGCCGGTGGTCCGTGCGTAACGACGAGCAAAAGAGGCCGCTGCTGTCGGCAAAAAAGTACAACCAAATAGTTCGTTGACGGCTAAACAGCCAATCATCATAAAATGTGCGTCGTGACGCAACAGGGCCCCATAGATAAGGAGCTGAGAGTCCAACCGGGGACCTGAGAAGGAGGATCGTGGTTTTTGGGGGTCCAGCAAAAAAAAATCTTCCGTCAACGTAAAGTCAACTCCTCCTCCTCCAGCTCTTCTGCTGTTACGCGCATGCATGCAGCCTCTTTGGCAAAAGACTAAACTTAAACTGAGCATCTGTAAAGGGAAGCTGCTGCTCTCACAGCACCGGCGGGATTTTACAAAGCCAAGGCCGCGTGTTTTGAAGCTGTTGTTTTTTCTTCTTCCATTTTTCTCTGCTGCGTAAAACTCTTTTGAGCGACATCCCTCAGCATCCGCTTGGACTGTTACGCCCGGAGGAGAGCAGACGCAGCGCCTGTCATTTTTTAATTTTTATTTTGTAAATACCGTTTTTATTGTCCGACAAAAGGCTGCAGCTCAGACTTTGGCGGTGTCACGCGTAGAAAAAGAGGATTTTTTAAATTTATTATTATTATTTTGCAGACCGCCGAAAGCCTGAAATTTGATTTAACGAGGAGGTTCCAACTGAGGCTTCCCTGCGTTCCTCCTGAGTGAGAAACACACGAAATCATTAGAAAGCAATCAAATAAATTAAGAGAGAAATAAAATTGGATGAATCGGTGCGGCCATTAACGAATTAGCCATAGCTTATTAATAATGAGAGCTGCTGAGATTCGGAAGATGGTTTCCATTGGCAGATGAAACGGAGTGAGGAGAACACGTGTCCGATTTTTCCCTCACATTTTCCCTCCCTGATCTGGATTTTTCACCTCTCCGCGGAAGAAAGGAAATCTCCCCCAAACAGAGCGTTCTCTGCGCCGCTAGAGTTCTGCCTCTGATGGACATCTTGGCTTGCAGATCCGAAGAGAACAGTTATAACATCCTCCCCTCTGCGGCGACCATGCTTTTCCACAGCCTCCCGGGAGGCGACGTGCACGGCGTGGTGGAAGAAATGGACCGGAGAGGAAAGGGCGAGTCAGCAGCCATCAGCTCCGCCATCGATATGGGAGAGTCGGAGACGGTAGGCAGCGGGGGGGAGCGTGGCCCTCTCGGTCTGGGAGGCGCAGGCAGCATGGGACCTGTGTGTGCAGCTCTCTCATCTGCTCTGATTTAAACTAAGACAAAGGAAAAATAAATAAAAAATAACCATAAAGAATTGCATTAATTCTGGGCTCCATAAAGACTCATTTACGCATTTAAAAACTTGCTCCATCAGGCCTCAACGCCTACATTTCTGGAGCCACGTTTTATTTACTTCTTTCAGAAATCATCAAAGAAAAAAAAAACAAAAAGATTGAAATCCAGTCAGAATCACTTTTTAATAAATGTATCCTGGAAGTTTAGCTGCTAATTTTAGCATTTTGTGTTGAGTTATAAACAAACTAAACGAGGCCCGCGTGTTTCAGAGATCCTATCCCAAAATAAAACAAAAAATACTTTAATTATTCTCTATTAAAGCAGAAAATACATCTTCATAATTAATTTTCTTTAAAAAATAATTTATTTTTACCCTTTTCTCCCGTGAAAAGTAGTTAAACTCTGGATTGAAAAGTTAGGAAATTAAATCACTTTGATGGGATCAAATCATGATGGTGCGTGTTTTTGATTCGTTTTCTCGCTGTTATTCATTTTTGCGTGCACGTGTGTATTGTTTGTGTGGGGGGTTCACGGGCCGCTGGAGGACAGGTCCTCAGGAATCTTTTTTGGTGTGTGTGTGTGAGAAAACGGTCATCATCAAGCTTTAAAAAAAATCAGGAGCCTGCGTTTTATTTATTATTTATTTGAAGGTGAAATTACAAAATTTTATTTCCATGTCAACAAAACCACGTTATTCCAACACCCAGTTGATATATTTTTCCTTTTTAGTTGTAAATTATCAAACATAATAAATGTTGTCTATTGTAATTTTTCATTTTTTAAATTGTGCTGGTGCGTAAAAGTTCGAAAATTAAATTGTATTTATTGAAATGTATTTGAAAAAGAGTAAAAAGTGGCTTTTAAAAAAGGAAAATTAATTCCTAAAATATATATATATATATTTTAACATATTTGCTTTATTTTATTTTTGTTTTACTCTCCACATGTTTTTTGTAACTGACCTTCTCGTGTGTCCTCTGCCCCTCGTGCCCCGCAGCCCATGCCCTGCATGACCAGCGAGCGCGTGGCCCTGTGCGCGGGCTGTGGCCGGAAGATCGCGGACCGCTACTACCTGCTGGCCGTGGACAAGCAGTGGCACATGCGCTGTCTGAAGTGCTGCGAGTGCAAGCTCAACCTGGAGTCCGAGCTCACCTGCTTCAGCAAGGACGGCAGCATCTACTGCAAAGAGGACTACTACAGGTATGAGGGCGCGTGCGCGGGGCGCACATAAGTTGCTGATGGGATGCTGCGCGTGAAATGTTGATGTGGGGGGGACTGCTACCCCCCCCCCCCCCCCCCC
>NC_050520.1:33298240-33303687 GCF_002922805.2 Oryzias melastigma | reverse complement strand
TGCTCCAAGCTACAGCGATTTACAAACGTGCCATAAAACTTTAACTTTAAAAGTACTTTAATAATACTTAAAAATATCGTATACTTTTATTTAAAATAAAAAAATGAATACATTGAGTTTTATTTGAACTAAATGAGTTTTATTTGAACTAAATACGTTTTTCATTTTAATGAAAATATTAAAACTATATTTTTGTGGTAAAACAATTTTATCATCATTTTTTAAAGCAAAAATTATGACAAGAAAATAAATAAATATGTTTAAACTAGACAAATAATATTATAATAATGGAAAATACATTTAATTATTATTATTATTAGTTGGACTGCGCGCCCCCCCGCAGCGTGCAGCCCCCCGGGGGGTTCCAGGTCCAGCTGCTGATGAGGTTCTGTGTTGTCCGCAGAAGATTTTCGGTGCAGAGGTGCGCCCGGTGCCATCTGGGCATTTCCGCGTCGGAGATGGTGATGCGCGCGCGGGACCTGGTCTACCACCTGAACTGCTTCACCTGCACCACGTGTGGCAAAATGCTGACCACCGGAGACCACTTTGGCATGAAGGACAGCCTGGTGTACTGTCGCTTGCACTTTGAGACTCTCATCCAAGGAGAATATCAGACTAATTTCAACCACGCGGACATTGTGCCGCACAAAGGCCTGGGCCCGGCCAATACGCTCGGACTATCCTACTTTAACGGCTTGGGAACGGTGCAAAAAGGGCGGCCCCGGAAGAGGAAGAGTCCGGGGCCCGGGGCCGAGCTGGCGGCTTATAACGCAGGTAAGATTGACCTTTAATTTGAAAAACTAAATTGTGTTTCTAATTCCAGAGTTTTGAACTGTTATAAAAACGTTTATTTAAACTATTGTCTGTACAAAGATGAACTAAAATGTCGCTTACAGTGGTCCATCCTTCGTGCGTAAAAGTGCCCTGCAGAGATTTACGCAGCGCGTAAAAGCGCAAAACATGTAGTTTGAGGAGCATGTTCCTGGAAGTTCATCCCAGCATGCTGCAGAAGCTGCTCTTAGGTTACCTCTGTGTAAACTCCCTGCATCCAAATCAAGTATTTATTTACTTTACAGCTGTAGCACATTAAACCACTCCACACATAGTTCGCATTACCCAGTTGTGCTGCCCTCATCAGGGCATTTAACATCAAATGGAACACTCTGTTAAATGAAATGCTGGATAAAACTGTGCATGTAAAGTTTTGTGTGCACAACTGTGTACTGTATTGAGATGTTGATTGTTGTGAGGGGTTATCATGAGTGTGCGCTACATGTGTGTATCCCTTTGAAAGGGACACAATTCTTTTTTGGGGTTAATATTCTGGCGTTAGCTTTCACTCTTTTCCACTTGTCAGGGTCCATGCCCATCCAAAGACCTCCCACCCCCCACACCACCACCGTTCTCAATTCTTCTCAACCACTCACACACACTCACACTCAGTGCTGGAACCTCTTTGCATTGGGACGGGGCCAAATTGGGTGTACAGAAGCCCGATCGATGTGATTTGATGAGCTATTCTCTGGACGAGAGCCGAAACTTTCCAACAGCAGCACTCGGGCTTCACTATGATCGGATTTTTTACCGACTAATTGGATTTTAAAACCTCGTTAATAACTTAAAAGCTGCACTGCTGCAAACTTAACACAAAGTCAGAAGCTAAAACAGCTCACAAGACGTTCTGTTGTAATTCCAATTCAAGACAAATGCAACAAGTGCATTATTTGACGCTCCTCCAGTTCATCACTAAAGTTTTCATTTAAGATAGTTGAAAGTGGTGTACTCCTCTGCTAGTTTTCACACTGTGGGTGGAAGGAAAACACAGACTTACACTCCTCTGAAGAGGGTGAATTTCAGGAAGGCATGCCTGAGCGTGAAGAGGCAGTGTGCCCTCTTCTGTCTGAGGCCAGAAACAGCACCAGAGCGCCACCTGAGCAGGCGGAACGCGGTGACCTGCAGCCGCTCCGGCATCCCGCTCAACGCCTGCAGAAAAACGAGGAGATTAGCAGGAAGCTCCTTATTTGAGCTCGTGTTTTGTTAAAATGCTGGAGCATATGCTTTGGCCGCAAAGCAACATTTGTTCTGCCTGGTGTGTATCGGCTAATTAAGTAAAGTGTTATTCTGGTGGTTTTCACTCACTTCATATTCATCATTTGCAGTGTTCCGATATTGAATGCGAACTGTTATGCATGCCGCAACACCTTGAATATTGCCAAGAAATGTGCAGGCTGGGACAAATGCATGAATGTTGTTGACTGTGTGTGTGTGTGTGAGCGTGTGCGCTGCAGGAAGACAGCCTAACACCTAGACAGACAGAAACAGACAGACAGACAGGCAGATGTGGCGATGAGAGGAGGGCTGGACCAGGAGAAACAGCTGTTGTGTCAGGGTGTCGCTTCAAAACAACCCGTTCCATGAGGGGAACATCGGGTTTGAAGGAACTCCAAAAGAAAGATGAGAGCTGTCTGTCCATCAGGGAGAATCTGCTTCTCTTTTCTTGAGCTACAGCTTTCCACTTTTACACTAAACTCTCTTCTTGTTTAGTAGAGGCCCATTTAGTTCATTTTAGTGCATTCAGGAACACTTTTTTTGATGATTTATTGCTATTTTTACCACAACATATTTCACTATAAAGTTTCTTAAATCTGCCCCCCCCCCAAAAAAA
The DNA here is from genome assembly GCF_002922805.2 of Oryzias melastigma. NCBI lineage: Eukaryota > Metazoa > Chordata > Actinopteri > Beloniformes > Adrianichthyidae > Oryzias > Oryzias melastigma. The sequence continues at coordinate 33,301,022 of NC_050520.1, read as the reverse complement.
AAAACATGTGCAGAAATAAAGGGATAAAACAATGACCTTCTGATCTGGTTTCCTGCAGCGCTGAGCTGTAACGAGAACGACGGCGAGTCCATGGACAGAGACTCCCAGTACAGCTCCAGTCAGAAGACCAAGCGCATGCGGACGTCCTTCAAGCACCACCAGCTGCGGACAATGAAGTCTTACTTTGCCATCAACCATAACCCGGACGCCAAGGACCTGAAGCAGCTGGCCCAGAAGACCGGCCTCACCAAGCGGGTCTTACAGGTGAGCCTGAAGCACAAAAAGGGACGAACGCAACTCAGTGGAGGGGTTTCCACTTCCTCAATAGAATTCAATCGATTCTGCTTAAATTAAATACAAAAATTGAAGCTTTTGTTGTCTGAAAGAAGTCAGCTGTTTCATAAATCAGTGTTTTCTGCTTTTTCCTTCAACTATAAATGTGAGAACTTAATATTTACTAAAAGAAAAATACTTTATTGTTAATTTATCTTTTCTAATTTAGGTCAGAATTTACAGAAAAATTAAGACTGCATAGATGTTAAATTTGTTCCAGAGTTGTTCAGAATTCTGTTATTTTAATGTAAAGATACACGTAAAATAAGAAAACAGTTTTTTCTGAACTATTAAGACTACACGAGGAACAATTGAATGGTTTCTAGGAGCCGTTTGGTTGCTAACTCTAAGAAAAACAACCGTTTATGAAGGAGAAATTTAAGAAAAAACATTTTTTCAAAAGCGACCCACCTCCTTGACTCTCCCGCCAGCATCAGTCTGCAGCTCCGACCGGACACTTTTTTCCTTTTCTTTCCCCTGAAGAAAACCCCTTAAAAACCAGGCAGAAACGGCTGTAGAGCGCAGAGCAGGCCGGTTCCAACACCGAGCTGCCAGCCGTGTTTCGTTCCTGGAAGGAACACATCACTTTCATCATAAACATGAGAATGATGGCAGCTGCTTTTATTCCCACACTGTAAACAGCTCCATTATCATTTGCCTCACAGGATTGGCAAACGCAGGGAAGCATGGACTCTAAAAAAAGGAATGCTTTGAGTTTGGTCCGTTACGAAAAGTAAAGGGTTTGCTAACTTTTTACACAGCTGCTTCCTGCTAATTTTATTTTCAGCTCTGAGTGTTTTAAAGGTGAATGTGTCAACATAAAAATATGTTTTAGAGATATTTGTCAGGCTTTGATTTGAAACTAAAAAAGTCAGTTCTGTCACGATGTTGACCCATAAAAGTTTTAATGACAATCTGAGCGTTTTCTTCAAAGTACATCTTCACAGTCAAGCAGCAGCTCTTTGTCTCTCTCTCAACTTGACCCTGTTTTTCTCCTCACTTTACGACAGACTTTTGGGCCAAGAGTCTTGTAAATAATGCACATCGTTCTCATAGCAACACTTAGCCTCCGCCAGCGCTCCACTAGAGTCCGGTTCATCTATTCCGGGTTCTGGCAGATGAAGCGGCTCAGACTGCGACTCATGGTGGAAAGAAGCATTCATTGTTGCGGTTTAGGGTTGAAGTCACCACTAAAATGTGACTCAGCTGTGACATCGCCGTCTTGGCTTTAACCCTTTAACACCTGAAGCGTCGCCAGTGACGCTTAAACACAAAAATCTTTAACATACTGTAACTTTTCAACCATTAACATGATCATTTCAGCAGATTCTGACGGGGGGAAAGCCGCTTTTCTCTTTCAGAATTTGCTGGAATTATTGTGTTAATGGTTGAAAAGTTACAGCAAATCGAAGAGCATAAACAACGGCAAAATCAAAATTAAAAACAATTAATATACTTGTCGGTTTTTGACCTTTGCCTATAGTGCTTTTTTTCACAATTTATGTACATATTTCTGATGCTTATGCACCTTTCCCAGATGTTTTCTTGATAAAACAGCTAAAAGAAAAACATTGTAAAGTGCTTAAATCAAGAAAGAGAAGGAAAAAAAACACAAAAGGATAAAAAATGAACAATTAAGATAGATTAGGGTGTGAGTTTTGTGGACTGTTTTACTGTAGAGCAGCAGGAGGGACAGTCCGTCGACGTCTCTCCTTCATGGATCAGTTTATCGTGAAGTTGCTCTCCAGGGCAGACAGGACGTCCTGCAGCGGATGAAGAAACAATACACATTTAGACATAGTATTGTCTATCTCTACAATTCAATCGTGTTTTGGTAATACAGACTTTTAATTAATCTTTCAAAAAAGTACCACCACCTGAATCCTAGAACTTTTTCACTATAAAAAGTTATACTATTGCTTTTGCTGGGTCATTTTTACCCACATAATACACCCAAATAAAAGTAAATCTCCAATGAAATAGATTCAGATATGACAACATATGATAAATTAGAGGAGTTTTCTTTTATTTTCAATTGAGCTGTTAAAGCCATCTTGGCCGTTCCAGAGACGAGCTCAGACTCTCGAGCAAAAAAAATGAAGTACTTGCAGATGTCGTTTTGTAAAATGAAAAGGATTTATTTTCAAAACGAGTCTGTAGCTTTCTTCCTATAACAAAAAAGTGTCTTGTTGTTTGCCAGTCTTTGTGATTCTATCTGCGTGCTTTGTGATTTTGGAAAAAACAACTTTTGCTCCTCTCCCTCCTGGCTTCCAAGCCAAGTTAAATGGGCTCACCTGGATACAGGTGGCTGCTGATTGTGAGGAGGAGCAAATCAAATCCAAACTGACTCAGAAACTTAAACATTTGAATTCTTAAGCATAAATAGTCTTATTTCTTTATCATTTCTTCCAAAATAACTTAAATCTCATGTATTCTCAAACTAAGTCTA
>NC_050520.1:33290941-33298124 GCF_002922805.2 Oryzias melastigma | reverse complement strand
AATTCATAAAAAGGTAATAATAATGATAGTGGATATTTGGCCTTTGATCCTGGGACATGTAAGACTTCACCCATGGACCCACAAACTAATAAAAGTGCAACATATTGAAAATCATTTAAATCACACGTCAAAGTCAAGGCCCGGGGGCCAGATCTGGCCCCCCAGGTAATTCTATCCGGCCATCCAAATAATTTTATTTAATTGTTTTTCATCTTGCGCTTATTTCTAACTTGTATAACTTTAACAAAATATATTTTTATGGAGAGTAAACTATTGAAATGTATTATGGGTTTAAATTGATTTATTCTGGAATAATATTCCTGCATGTTTTTATTCATATTTATGTTAAAATTTAAATTTTTAATGTTTTAGAGTGTTCAATAAATGTTTATCCTGTTTGGCCTGCGAGCCAAGGTGTGGGTCTTACCTTCTGCTCGGGTAAAAATCACCCAACGATAGTGCTCGAGGGTTAAGAAAATAAAAAAAAACCTTGTTTAAATAAAAGTTTTATTATTTTTACTTGTAAGAAATGATTTATATAATCTGAGTTTTAAAAAAAGTCTTAGTGACTAGAATTGTTTTCTTCAATAAAGAATTCTTTATACCACAATTTTTCTAAACCCATTAACAGACTTTTGTACTTATTTAAAGAAATTATGAATTTTTTACTTATTTTCACGGGGCCTCTTTTTACAGTGTTTGTAAAAACGAATAAACTCAATTTTTTTGTTGTTCCAGGTCTGGTTCCAAAACGCTCGGGCTAAATTCCGGAGGAATCTTCTGCGCCAGGAGACCACCGGTGTGGACAAGACGTCTGAAGGCTCCACGCTACAAGGCGGAACGCCCTCCGGCCCGGCCTCTGAAATCTCCAACGCCTCCATGAGCCCCTCTAGCACCCCCACCACCCTGACAGACTTGACCAACCCCACCATGCCCACGGTCACCTCCGTCCTCACCTCGGTGCCGGGCGGCATGGACGTCCACGAGTGCAGGAGCCCGTCACAGACCACGCTGACCAGCCTATTCTGATGGTCGGAGCGCCGCCCTGCCTCCCCCACCCACTGAGACTCCTTCCAGCCACGGACTGTCTAAAACTGAGCACTGTTCACACCTTCAAACTTTACACAAATTAGAACAGAGAGCGAAACGAACACACTAGGCGACAAAGAAAAAGGATTTCTGTGAGTCTATTAGAGACTGTTTGCATAGTGATGCAGCCGAGCCTCACAGATGGAACAGTTGTTATTTTGATGTTGTCTTGTTGAGAACTGAGGGGCTTCATTGGCATTTTTCAGCATTTACAGAGAGACCGTAGAGAAAAAGAAAAAAAATAATTTCTTTTTTTTTTAAACAATCTTTTGTTTTTTTCCCCAGCACAGTATTTATGTTGTTGTCCAAGAGTCACTGTTAGAAGGATTGTACAAATTCTTTCTGTTTATTTTTTTTCCATTTTTTGGGAAATTTGAGATTAAACAGGTTACAACATCCCACGTGTCCCATGTGCTTTCGAAAGTGCCTCAAAGAAAAAGAATCAATTGGATGATCGCAGGAAAGGGAAAACTCTGCACCACTATTACACGTGTGTGTTAATTGTGCCTGTGTGACCATAGAAATAATCTGTAGAGTTTTGGCTTATGATTCTAAGCTTCTCAATAATACAAAAATAGTATTTGTAACAAACAATTTGGTTTAAGTGACACTTCAGTCTAAAGAAATTGGTGGGCAAATGTAGTCTTCAAATGAGTTCAGAAGGAAATCTAATGCAAAACATTTATTAATTTGACTGAAAATTCTAATTCTATTTGCAGATTTTCTTTAAAAAAGTAAAAAAAAAAAAAAAATCTGACATTCTTATTTTAAGAAAAAAATAAAACATGATTTCTCAACTCAAGACAGAAAATATTACATTTTTTCTCAAAAGAAGGCTCCTTTTATTTTCTTAAGATTTGATATTATGCAGTGTGGTTAACACCTTAGGCATCATCTGTGACTCTTAAACACAAAATCTCTAACATACTGTAACTTTTCTCCTTCAGAATCAACTGGAATTATCATGCTAACGGTTGAAAAGTTACAGTAAATCAAATAACATAAACACACCGGAGTTAAAGGGTTAATGCTGTTGCTCCTTTAACAAAATTTGCTTCTTTCTTTTCTGACGTTTTTTCACACGTACACGACCCGAATGATGTTGGCTGGGTGCTTCAGGCACACAACATTAGCTCACTTTCCAACAGGAAGCAGAGAGGTAGATAAAGAAAACTTCAAAAACAGTTAAATGACAAACTTGTCCAAAGCTGAACTTTGTTCCTGTAAACATTTTGCTCTTCCCTCAACACTTCACAGCAGGCAGAGCAGCTAGAAGATGTTCAACGCTGCAATGAGAGGGAGACATAAATGAACGAGATGAAGGGGACGGACGCTGTGGCGGCGGTTCCTATAAACGCAAGAGAAATATTTAACTCAACATGTTTTATCAATAAACCATGTGGCAACATGATTGATTCTAGAGATTTTTTTGGTCTTTATTCTTGTTTTCAACACTTTCTTGTGTTTTTTTTTTTTTAACTTCACTAAGTTCTCATGCATTTAGCTTTCAAGTAATATACTTTATTTACAGTATATTATTTCATTTATTTAACTATTTAGTTAGTATTTGAAAATAAAAATCCAAAAGCTCTTGGTCAAATTTCTAATTATTTTTTTCTTTTCTATTTCATTAATTATATTTGATGCAATTGAATGGCATTTCTTATTAAAAAAAGATTTGGTTACCTTAGTTGTTTTATTATCAGGAACACATCTTTTGTTTGTTTCTCCTTTTCTGTTAGTTCTAGAGAGGAAAAGGAAGTATTCACAAACATTTTACTGTTTTGAATCAAAGGAACGCAATTTCTGAAAGATGGAAAAGCAAGGGTTTATCCTCTGTTAAGGTGTTACGATTAATCGATTATTCAATTTGTATTTCGACCATCCAACTAGATTGATCTGTTTGAGGCAAGTTGTTAACCGAATTGACCTATTATAAAACAATTTTAAAATGAAATAAATCAAATAGATATTGGAAAATACCATATGGATGGAATCTGGGAGGTTTACTTAACTATAATGTAAAACTTATCTTGAAAGAAATACAATCTGGAAAACTTCACCTGGAATGTTCAATACCAGATATTTATCTCTCACTCTGGTTCAATTTTTGGCTAAAGATGTTCTGGATCCACTTTAGTTGAGTGAATCGGATCAATCAAAATGAACCAATATCGACTATGAATCGTATCGTCAACCACAAATTATGATATTAATTGAAAATGAATCGTTACACCACTATCATTTGTTTTGTTTGTCCTTATAATTTTACATACTTAAACATTTTAAATGATTACATGTGTTCGACTAACTATAGTGGGTAATAATAACAACTGATAGGTTTATATGTTTGTATCAAAGCAAGGGTGCTGATGGGTAAAAGCACTGTTGTCTTATTTCATGCAGGTTCCTGGTTTGAACCCCTGCAGTACTCACACTGGGTTCAGTCAGAACTAAGATTTTCTAGAAGATATGAGGTTCTCCTGCTCTATCTATAAAGGTTTTTTTTTTTGTGCTGTTGTTTATTCCTGTCTTGTCGTTATGAGTGTTCTCCAGGTTTACCATCAGCTTCATCCCAAGATTAGACCGGAGACTAAAGACATAAATTGCATCTGATGATGGGTAAGGAGCTCCTGATGACCAATCCATTGCTTTTACTTTGGGCTTTGCAATCATGTGCTTCAGATTAATATTCATGATTATTTTTATCAGTCTCCTATTGGTACTTTAGTATATTTAACCCTTTAATCAATCTCCTGTGTTCATGTTGTTTGATTTACTGTAATTGTTTAAATTGTTAACATGATCAACGTAATTCCAGTAGATTCTGAAGGAGAAAAGCGTCGCGAGCCACTTTTCTCCTTCAGAATCTACTGGAATTACGCTGATCGTGTCAACAGTTAAAAAAGTTACAATATGTGAAAGATTTTGTCTTTTAGCATCACCAACGACGCCTCAGGTGTTAAAAGGTTAATAAAGATAATTAGCATTTTTTTCTATTCCGAATTGTGTCTTAGACACATAATGTAGTAATGTTCACACTCAAAAACATGATTCTGTAAGAGGGTAAAGTAGTTAATAATGTGAGCATTAGGCGACTAGACACCTCAACATTTATTTAGCGGGCAAATCAGGATGAAAAATGTGCAGGTTTCTACAGAAAGAAAGCTGAAATCTGTGCTGACAAGGATCGATTTGTCTCCTTACCTCTGTTCCACATGATGTAAAAGGAATAATCTGGCTGCAAACAGACATTTAAAGTAGCACAAATACAAGTAGTTTAAAAATACCCCCAAATCCATGCATCTAGGTTTCAGTGACGGCAGCAAAGATTAATTCTGGTGCATTTTCTTTCCCGCTTGCTGATGGCACAGATGCATAACAAGGCCAACAGACTTAAAAAGGCTTTTAGATGGAAATATGAGCCCTCTTTTAATTCTGAAATGAACTGCAACTCCTCTTGAACTTTTTTTCAAAGCTGCACATCGCAGGGCCGAGGCACTAGATTAAAACTCCTCAACGGGTCAATTCTGAGCGTAACCAGTTTATACTACTGGCAAAATAATGGACAACATTTTAAAGATGAAGAGAAAATAATTAGATTTATTTTGCAAAAAGTACAAAAACAGTAAATAATATATATGATAACACAAGTCTTTGAAAAAGTGAAACAGCTTTTTGATGATCAGAGATAAATCATTCATAAAGACTAAATACAATTTCTAATTGAGCAAATTATCTACAAATATATTATTTTGCAAAGTGTTCATTAAATCCATATTTAAATTTGTGGGGTTTTCTTTTAGAGAAAATCTATTATTTGTTATTAATTAATAAAAAGAAAGTATGATTTGAAACGCCAATTTCTGACAGGACTAAATCATACAAACCCAAAATATTAATATATATAATATAGTAATGTTACATATATATATATATATATATATATATATATATATATATATATATATATATATACGAAAAAGCTGCAGTTCTGCACTCTTTGAAGAAAGCTTGCAAATCTTGGTAGGCCAGATACACAGCTGGTAGAGGTAACATTGTCATGCATGCATGGCAGTTTAACCAATCAAAGAGCCAGTTACTGCATTTAGGAGTCATGCTCTCTGCTTACATTTAAATAAAAAGCTTTCTATATTTTAAAATCTATGACATGAAAAGGTGTACTTAATAAAATAAAAATTTTAATACAGTTTTATTTAAAATATGTATTAATACATTTTTAAATTATGCCATTTACTATGTATTGCTTTGCTTTTTCAAAGGCCCTATGTGTCCTCCATTATACAGGGGTAGAGAATATACTGTAGATTAGACTGGAGATACAGATGCAGATATAAACTGTAGATAGATAGAATATACTGTAGAATAGACTGTAGTTACTGTATATGAAAAGTACACTGCTCACAAAAATTAAAGGAGCTCTTTAAAGAAACACATTAGATACATCAGATCTCAATATGAAGTTGGATATCTATACAAATAACGACAGGGCAGTGTCTTAGGAACAAAAGGATACCAAGTCTTTTAATAGAAATAAAAGTTTTCAGCCTATCGAAGGCTCAGTTGTGTAGACACCATAAAATCCGAGTGAAATGAAGATGTGGCAGGCTCGTCCAATTTTTCCAAAACTTAATTTCTGCAACTCAAAATGCTTTTCAGTATCTTGTGTGGCCCCCTCGAGCTTGGATGCATGCTTGACAACATTGCGGCATGGTCCTAATGAGACGACTGATGGTGTCTTATGGCATTTCCTCCCAGATCTGTGTGAGGGCATCCCTGAGCTGTTGTATAGTCTGAGGAGCAACCTGGCGGGGCCTAATGGATCGAAACATAACGTCCCAGAGATGTTCTATTGGGTTTAAGTCAGGGGATCGTGGAGGCCATTTAACTGTTTCAATTCCTTCATCCTCCAGGTACTGCCTGCATACTGTTGCCACATGAGACCGGGCATTGTCGTACATTAGGAGGAAACCAGGACCTACTGTGCCAGCGTAGGGTCTGACAATGTGTTCAAGGATTTCATCTGGATACCTTATGGCAGTCAGAGCACCATTTCCTAGGCAGTAGAGTTCTGTGCGTCTCTCCATGGATATGCCTCCCCAGACCATCACTGACCCACCACCAAACCTGTCATGTTGAACCACGTTGCAGGCACTATAACGTTCTCCTCGTCTTCTCCAGACTCTTTCACGTCTATCACAGGTGCTCGGGGTGAAAATGCTCTCGTCTGTGAAAAGTACAGGGCGCCAGTGGCGGACTTGCCAATTCTGGTGTTCTTGAGCAAATGCCAGTCGAGCTCCACGGTGCTGGGCAGAGAGCACAGGGCCCACTACAGGACGTCGGGCCCTCAGGCCACCTTCATGAAGTCTGTTCCTGATTGTTTGGGTAGAGACATTCACACCAGTGGCCCTCTGGAGGTCATTCTGTAGGGCACGAGCAGTGCTCAGCCTGTTCCGCCTTGCACAAAGGAGCAGGTATCGGTCCTGCTGAGGGGTTGAGGACCTTCTACGGCCCTGTCCATCACTCCAAGAATAACCACCAGTCTCCTGAAATCTCCTCCAGTCCTGTTTTGAGGTTTTTCTAATTGTTGCCACTGAAGTGCACCTGTTGTTAATTCCATGATCACCAATACAGCTGAAATTGATTAACGAGGCCCTCGGGTGCTTAACCAACAAGAAAATTATCAGACAGGTTTCATTCAATTCATGCCAGACCCAATAAAACAATTGTTCCTTTAATTTTTGTGAGCAGTGTATATACTGATGTAGATATATAGAATATACTGTAGAATAGACTGTAGATACTGTAGATGAAAAGAATATACTGTAGATATAAATGTAGATATATAAGTAGATTTAAAGAATATACTTTAGATTAGAGTGAAGATATATACTGAAGATATAGATGTAGATTTATACTGTAGATTTATATAATATACTGTAGAATATACTGTAAATACAGATGTAGATATATAGAATATACCGGTACTGTAGAATAGACTAGATACTGTAGATGAAAAAAATATACTGTAGATATAAATATAGATATATAAGAATATTGAAAGAATATACTT
>NC_050520.1:33284155-33290403 GCF_002922805.2 Oryzias melastigma | reverse complement strand
AGACAGGTTTAATTCAACTCATGCCAGCCCCAATAAAACAATTGTTCCTTTAATTTTTGTGAGCAGTGTATATACTGTATATACAGATGTAGATATATAGAATATACTGTAGAATAGACTGTAGATACTGTAGATGAAAAGAATATACTGTAGATATAAATGTAGATATATAAGTAGATTTAAAGAATATACTTTATATTAGAGTGAAGATATATACTGAAGATATAGATGTAGATATATACTGTAGATTTATATAATATACTGTAGAATATACTGTAGATACAGATGTAGATATATAGAATATACTGGTACTGTAGAATAGACTAGATACTGTAGATGAAAAAAATATACTGTAGATATAAATATAGATATAAAAGAATATTGAAAGAATATACTTGAGATTAGACTAGATATATACTGAAGATATAGATGTAGATATATACTGTAGATTTATATAATATACTGTAGATACAGATGTAGATATATAGAATATACTGTAGAATAGACTGTAGATACTGTAGATGAAAAGAATATACTGTAGATATAAATGTAGATATATAAGTAGATTTAAAGAATATACTTTAGATCAGAGTGAAGATATATACTGAAGATATAGATGTAGATATATACTGTAGATTTATATAATATACTGTAGAATATACTGTAGATACAGATGTAGACATATAGAATATACCGGTGCAGTAGAATAGACTAGATACTGTAGATGAAAAAAATATACTGTAGATATAAATATAGATATATAAGAATATTGAAAGAATATACTTGAGATTAGACTAGATATATACTGAAGATATAGATGTAAATATATACTGTAGAATTATATAATATACTGTAGATACAGATGTAGATATATACTGTAGATTTATATAATTACTGTAGAATAGACTGTAGATACTGTAGATACAGATGTAGATATATAGAAGACTGTAAAATAGACTGTAGATACAGATGCATATATATATATATATATATATATATATATAATATACTGTAGAATAGACTGTAGATACTGTAGATGAAAACAATAGACTGTATAGATAGATGTAAATATATACTGTAGATTTATAGAATATGGAATAGACTGTAGAATTTACTACCACAATTGCCGCATTTTCATTAACTATGAAATCATGCAAATTGGATTTGCAATAATTAATTTCCTTTAGGGAAACACCACAATTTAAAAAAGACATAACATTTATTGAAAAAAAGTTTTTGCGTTTGGAGGAGGAAGTTTTTGGGGTGTATTGAAATGGATATAGTTCACAGAACTGCAGTGGGAACACTTTTTCAAATTAAATGTACACCATGTATCAAATATTCAACTTTTTGTGAAAAAGTGATCTAAACCAAAAAACTAACAAGAATAAGGTATGAAAAGTCGCTTGAATTTTTTTTTTTTTTTTTGTAAGTGGCCATGATATAAGCAGGATAATCAAAGTGTGCATTATCAGAAATCATTGCACTTTGCGGAAGCAACTGTTCTGTGGTTCAGGCTTCCACGTCGTTAGTTGATTTCTGATAATGCACACTTCGTAATAAGGGCAACATCCCTTAGTTAAAGGAATTTACAGAAGCAACTGTCCTCTGCTTAATGTCTGACGGTTCAGGCTTTTGCATTGTTCATTAATTTCTGTTAGTGCACACCTTGTCAAGCATTATCCCACGAGCATATTCAGTATAGTTCCTTACACACACTAATATATATACATATACACATACTTAAACTAATTATTTTTTAGTCTTTTTTGGGAAATTTAAATGATAGCCAGCTATAGCAGGAATGTTTATAGAGACCCCTCGCCATCTCTCATAGGGTGTGGACACTTTTCCACCCAACGTTGCTGAAAAACATTAGAAACCAGTACAACTATTTGAATGGTTCATCGGCTTTTTAAAAGTTATTTACAGTAATTAACAAGACTGTAAGGGTTGAATATTAAAGTGACTAAGATATCTGTTTTTAGGAGACACCTGGAACATTTTCTACAATTTTATCCTACACCTATTCTCTAATAACACCAGATGCTAATCAGTAAAAAAACAAAACAAAAAAAAAAAAACAGTTATATTGCCTAAAGCCACTCATCTAACTAACTGTCATGTAGAATGATAAAAAAAAAAAAAAAGAATTTAGAAAAGTGCAAAAAATATTTACAAGCCTAAAAGAGAGAGGAGTTTGGATCGCCTAGACTCAACCTAATTTAGGCTGGAAGCATGACCCAAATATTTTTCTATCCTTTCATGGAAAATTTTGATTTCATAAGAAAAAAAGGTTAAAATTTTATTGCAGAATATGTACAAAACTAGAGCAAATACTTTGCAAACTGAAAATTACCTGAAGGGGATGTTCACCTTACTAGCTTTTTGGTGTTCTTTTGTCTAAAACCTGCTTGAAAATATTCAGGGCTACCTTAGGTTCCTTCCGGTTACCTGAGAAATAGAGTTCAATATCAAGTCCATAGGAACGTTGTGATATAATGGATACCACACACAAAGCAAGTTTAAAATTGGAGAGATTATACCATTTGTGTGCATGTGATGCAGACTTGAAGCTGAGAAATTTTTTTTTCTTTGTGCATTGAACATTTGAGAATACCTCCCGCTTGGCTCTGCTTCCCAGCTTGGACCAGACACACGTTCTCTATTTATTTGTCCTGGACCTTGCATGCTCTAAGTTAAACCTGACAATAGATTTTCAATATCAAGATCAGCTAAAGTTTATTACCATATTGTTGAAATTGCAGCCAAAAGATGGTAATCTGATTTTTAACTTAGTGATACTACTGAGTACTGTGTCAAGTGTTTGTCTTGCCATTGGGGGGTTGCTCCCACTAATTGGTCTTAATTGTCGGTAATACCCCATGCCGTTTTCCCTTAGGTCACCCTAGAGTGTGGCTGAAGAGAAGCCTTTTTTATTGATGTGACAGCACTAAATTGAGAACCTTTGGCGAGTGTCAAAGACTAATTAATCACTCTAATTTCATCTCTTGGTGCGTCTCCTGTTCTTCTATTGAGTGAATATCATCAGAGAGGAAGCTGTCTTGGCATTGGCTGAGTCTCTTCATGCTAATTAGCTGTTAGCCAGAGATGGAGAGGCCCTCAGGGTGAGAGACGAGGGGCTAAAGTTGGCCTAAATGCCCTAAATGGCCACATAATGACCAAGTGCACAAGAATCAGATCCAAGCTTATTTTCATTACATATTACAATCAAGCCCTTCGGCTCTCACCTCTTGCTGCCTCTCCAAATAAATGCATTTAAGTGTTGGAGAATGAGGGGAGGAAATAATATCCTTTCATTGAAAACTATCCTTGCCATGCTGAAAAGCACAGCCACAATTACATAACACGAACATGAAGCCACAGTAAGACTCATTGTTAGTCTTAAAGGTTCACTCAAAAAAGGTAACTTTTCTTGCCTGTGGAAAAAATTTTTTGTTTCTGTTTGAACTGTTCAACCATTGCAATTTCGCAACTCAACTCAAATTTTTTTTCTGTCTTCATTGTTTTTCCTTTATATTTGGACCCTCTTCTTCCAGTCAGATTACAACTTCAAGTGAGTGAAATAAAAGTTGATAAGAACAATGTCATGATTGACCTCTGACATCTTGTAATTGTATGTCGATGGCCCAGAAACATCAAGTTTTATTTGTGAGTATGAACCAGATATCATATCAACAGTCTTGATTGCAGTAGCCTAACTCTAGACACTGATGCAATATTTTGTAAGCAGAGTGCATCATAAAACACTCTGCATTTTCTCATCTTTATTATACAAATTACAGCTCAGTTCATGGGTTTCAGCAGATGTGGTTAGGCTCATATTTCAGACAAATTTAGCTTTTTGTGGCACAGGCACCAAATTTAGCTCGGATGTGCCTTAGGATTTCCTCTTTCAGAAGAGGATGTTTGTTTTACAAAAAAAATCCAAAATGGCTGCCATTTTTACAGATGACAGCCATACATTCAATTATTCCAAAAGTATTTGATGTCTAATAGCCCCAGTCTCAATAACTTTTAAGTTGAGAGGTACCGAAAAAATACATAAGCAATATTAACCGTGTACACAGCAGGAATAAAATCTGTTTTTAACATTAAGAAGGTTCAAAATATTTACTCATTCTTAGGGTTTGTTGGAAAACACATAATCTTGGTTAACAGAGGGGTTGCAGAAATTCACAAAAAAAACTTGATCCGACCAAGCCTTGTGGTAAAGCTAGAGGGACGGAATTTAGCTGTTAGAGCACTAGGAATTCTACTGGAAGACTACTAAGAGTTTCAGTAGAAGATTATACCAGATAGACCTAAAGAAGAAACAGATAATGAGAGCAGTCAGACAGGATAAAGTAGAAGCATGACTACATAACATCTTTGGGCTGGCTACCTATGACTCGGGGACTGGGAGGGTAGTCGTGTGACCAGTTGTATGACCAGGTGTTTCTTTGTGTGTTGGGTGACCAGGGAACACCCAGCGATCATATAACAATGGATGTGGCACATATTTGCTAGTCAATCTCACGCTCTGATTTTTCTTCACTCGTGATCAAAACCCAAATATACTAGGCTGTATTCAGACAGGACACATTTGGTTAGCTTTAAGTGAACCAGAGATTGTTTCCCCAAATAATCCAAAATATATTTTCAATCTGAATACACAAAAAGCGAACCCTGGGCTGGGACCAGGAACTGCTCTCTGACCCGTCTTTCGAGCTAGCATTTTAATGAGATAGCCAGACTTCCCTCTCCATCCAGCTTTAACATCTGCTTGAAGCTTCTGGACATTTTACCAGTCAGGCTCCAGCATCCTCTCATATGCAGTAGAATGCTGAGGAGGCTGTGCCAAAAGACTGGGGTTTAGTCTTAATTTTGATCCCATTCCTGACAGAACCCTCTGTATTTATCCGGACTTGGGACCGGCACAAGAAAGCACGGAGTAGTGCCCAGTTGTGGATGCATTAATGTGTGTGTGTTTTTTTTTTTTAATACAAAATCTTTTTACTTCATTTTTACAAAATTTTGGGGGAACCAGAGTTGCTGGAGAAAATTTAAATAAATTAAAAATAGTATTTAATAGTTTAAAGTATATTTAAAAAAAAGTAAATATTTACAAAAAATAACTGAAGTAAAGACGGAAATTAATTAATTTTGGTATCAAAAAAAACAGAAACTGAAGAAAATCCATAACTTTAAGGAGAAAAAATAAAACTAGATGATTGCATTGGCTCATCTTCAATGATATGTGGCCGTTTGTTCCAGCAATTTTAGGAAATCTCTGGCTGAAAGGCCTGTCAAGAGAATAGGTCATCCATTCTTGTTCTTCTTGTAGACATTCCTTGATGGCAGTGCCAATGTTCTTTAGAAACACTTGATTCCCTTGGGGGTTTAAATGTACTCCATCACGCTGATATTTGTTCTCATCAGCTGAACCCCAATTTTTATGTTCAATCACTACATTGAACAAGTCGGCATAACCCTTCATGATGTCATTGAGACAGGTCCAGTGTTTCTCCATTACAGCAGGATTTCCAACACCCCAATTTCTCCTATTTTAGTTTATGTATTAAATGTTTAAGTTTCTTTCACCAAGCCGTTTCCTGTATTTTGGGTTTAAACAGTTTCTTGGTTTTGACAGCTGAACCCAAAGAGACTCGTGCTCTATATTCACAACTGGATAAACTCTCTTTTGCATCCTGTAACATGATTTTGTTATGATTTCAAAGATTTTAATAAAAAAAGTTTGTGAAACTGAATGAAACAGAGTTTAAAGAAGGCAATTTTAATCCGAAAATATGACATTAAACAGATTAATTTAGTTTCATACAGTTCTTTTGTTTTAAAAACCTTCCCGTAGTCTTATTTTGTACCCAACTTCCTGTTCCTCCACGATCTGTGTGCTGACTTGACGTGCCCCTCTCATTCATCTGCCTCAAGTAGAAATGGACTCTTTGACTAATCTAGAGCGTTTTCCTGAAGTATTAAACACATTTAAGCTCTTTGAATCAGCGGACGGTGACCCAAGGCTTACATTGGCGTGTTATCTATCCCATGACAAATGTAGATGAGGGTGAACAGGATTTCATGTCTGCCAGACACCAGTGAAAATCAAAAATCACGGGAAAAAAAAGTTCAGGGCACTGTCTTTTGACTGAGGTCCAGATGACCCCACTCCCAATGTCAACAAACCTTAGACAGCACCAGGGTTAAAAGAAGAGAACCTTGACTTAACA
>NC_050520.1:33280862-33284116 GCF_002922805.2 Oryzias melastigma | reverse complement strand
TTCTTAAAGAGGGGATCTTAAGGTACATCCATGTCAAATTTGGTGCTTCTACCACAAAATACACAATTATTTTAATAATCAGATAAATTCCATGAAAAGGAACTTTATTTATATGACATCAAAAGTTTCTATGAATTAGTAAAGCATTTCTTAATAATGATGAACAGTGCAAAATCTGCTCATAAATAGTAAACCTGATCAGTTTTATAAAGGCTTGAAATAACAAAATTCCAGGCAAGTGTTGTTACTTTCGGACTAATTGGTTAGTAACTGCAAACTTTGACCTTCTTAATGCATCACAAGATTAAATCCTTTAATTGCACTTATTTTCTGGAACCAATTTTCAGCCTGAATATACCCAAGCGGACCCTGGTCTGGGAACAGGAACCGCTCTCTGACCCATCTTTTGAGCTGGTCTCTGTTTCCAATTGGACTGAGCTCCGGTTTGCCCTGAGTTTCCTCAGTCTGAATAAGCTCTGTGGTCAGAGCAGAGCAATTGAACTAAAACAGCCACTGTAGCTGGGCATTACATAATGTAAAAAAAGGCCCAGAGACAAACATAGAGGAGTGATACAACAGCAACTCACTAAAATGTGGTTGGATGAATGCAGGTTCATCAAAACACCTTTTAACAAGCCACACATTGCCTCTCACTCTGTTTTCCTGACAGTGTACCTTCTTAGTAACCTTCTTAGTCGCGGTCTCCTCAGTAACTGCATTGCACCGTGCCTCCACTGTACCAAAGTCTGAAAAAGTACTGTACCTGAATTTTACGCAGATGTTGTAAATTGGTCAGCGAAATATAAAGTTTGAATAAGTGAACTATCCTGACAAAAACTGCAAAGCTTTGGCCATGCATTATTCCTTCTCTTGTTTCTCTGCTCGTGTTTCCTAGCAAATGACTGAAGATATTTTTAGTCAGATGGTTTTATTTACAGGCTTTAGTTTCAAACTGAAATCTCCTGAAAATGCCACAAGGTTCGGGACTCGATCCAGACCTAATCAAGCAGACTCGGTCAGGACAAACACATTTTTCCAGTTTGAATACACCCTTAATGTGAAATATTTGGCCACACTTGTTGCCTTTCAATCCATCCAGCCATCCATCCCTCCGTTAATCAATTATTCTTCTACATCTTCACAGGGGCAACAGCCTGAGCATAGATGCCAAGATTTACCTCTCTACAGAAACTTCCTCCATGTTAGCTGGGGACACCCCAGGCGTTCCCAGTAATGGCTCTTCCCCAGGTCATCCTTCCTGGACATGCCTGGGACATCTTCCAACAGAGGTATCCAGTAAGCATCTAAGAGATGCCTTTTGGACCAAACCACCCCAACTTGTCTTTCTAGAATTAGAGGAGCAACAGCTCCTCTCTAAGCTCCTCCAAGGTGACAAATCTTCTCACCCTTTTTTTCTGAGGGAACACCCAGTCACCCTGTGGAGAAAACTCATTCCAACAGTACCTGGGACCTTATCCTTTTTGGTAATGAACCAAAGCTCATGACCATAGGTCAAGATTAGAGCATTAAAATGACCTGTAAATCAAAAGTTCACCCTTTTAGTTCAGCTCTATCTTTACCACAACAGATCCTGGGACCGCATTTCTGCAGCCAGTGTACTAATTTATCATTTAATTGCACTCTCCACCCTCTCCTCGCTTGTGAACAAGACCCCAAGCTACTTATCTTTGGGGCAAAAGCTCTGCAACTACCCACGAGGATAAACCACCTTTTTCCATTCAAGAACCATGGCCTCAGATTTGGAGGCTCTAATATTGATTCTGTTCCACACTCAACTCTGAACGGCTTCTAAACACACCGAAGGTCCTGACTGGATGTGGCTAGCAGTACAACATAATCTGCAAAACGTTTGGGTATCCCCCTAACTTGATCATTGTCCCCATGAGCTTTGAAGTCTCTGAGCAGACTAATAGAGTCTCCAGTCAGGGCATATTCCATGGCCTGCCTTGAGACTCTAAGAATGCTGGGTATTCTTACTGCTGTGTGTTCTGTAAACCAAGACCATATAAAGAGACTTACCCATGACCTAGCAACGCAGAACTGCTTTATCTGGGTACATTTAAACAGGATGAGATAAATACAAATTAAAGCACAGTACAGGCTGTGAGGTGTGTTTGTGATTAGCACTCTCGACTCACAGCGAGAAGGCCCAGGTTCTAATCTCAGCTGCAACCTTTCTGTGTGGAGATTCCAGGTTCTTCTCGTCCATGTCTTTTTTTTCACCAATCACTCCAACTTCTTCCAACAGTCCCAGAAACAAACTTCATAGATTGATTGATGACTCTAAATTTCTCCTAGGTGGGAATGTGTGTGGCCCATCAACAAACTTGCGACCTATTAATGGTGTCCCGAGTTCACCCGGCAGTGGCTGAGACAGGCTCCAGTAGCCCTGTGACCCCAAAAGGGATAAAGCAGGTTTTTTTGAGAAAAAAAAAAGGGTTAGAGAGGGGAACACAGTACAGTTTACATGGTTCATAAATAAATCCAGAGAAAAATTTGGTGTCAGACCAGAACCCTAACGGCTTGACCGCTTCCGGTTGGTGACCTGGCTCAAATTAGTTGCATTTTATAATCTCCCCATATGAAATACAAAGAAAACATTTTTATTGAAACATTAGGCTTGACTTCTTTTTTTTCCTTCTTTCTCGGGCAGCATTGGAAGCATGTCAACATATATTTCAGATGATGGAGGAAAATCTTTTTTTCCACAGAAACCAGGTTCCTTTGGTGCATGTAATCCACCAATAAATCTGAAGTGCTTATTCAGATCACAGTTGGGCACAAAACATGCTTGACTGGACTGGCTTTAAGGTATTAGGACAGTATTTTTTGTATATGAACATGTTAGCTGTTGCTATATAGCTGGTTGTGATTAACATGTTCCATGCAGTTCTGAAGTCTTTGGACTTATTCCCAGAGTATATGCTGAAGTTTGGCTCTGTTCCTGCATATTAAATTTTATAGGGCACTCTGCCTTTATATTGCCTGTCATGGGTTGTTATGGCTGGTCTTTATTAAAGTGTTTGTCACATGAGCGAGTGGGTGGGTACATCTGGCCAATGTTGTTGGCGTACTCTTCAAATCCTTAATCAGACACCCACGTTAAGAAGAACTTGAAGGCTATTGGCACTTTGCCTTCCTAGGACCAATTCCCTTGGGAAAAGTAGGATGGGGAAGCAAATACATTAAATTGAATCCAAGCATGTTGGAAAAACATCATTTTGGAATGGTTT